>NC_048597.1:72635757-72935757 GCF_003668045.3 Cricetulus griseus | reverse complement strand
TTTGTTGGCCTAAATCTGGGTCCTCTACTTTATTCTATTGACCAACATGTCTGTTTTTTTGTGTCAGGGTTATGCTGTTATTATTACTATGACTGTCTAGTAACATAAAATCAGGTATGCTAATACTTCTAGCAGTATTCTTGTGGGTCATGATTTCTTTAGCTATACGGAGTTTTTTGTGAATTTAAGATAAAAAATGTAAAACATTTTTAAAAATTATGACACTGGAATTTTGATTTATTAAGTCTATAGATTGTCTTTCTTAGGAGACAATTTTTTTATTACAATATTAGTTCCTCCAATTCCTGAGGATGGGAAGTTTTCCCATTTTCTAGTTTTTCCTCAAATTGTTTCTTCATTGTTTTAAATTTTTCATTATAGCAGTTTTTCATTTCCTTTATTAGCTTATCATACGGCAAATTTGCATTTGTCACTGTTATACAGAAAGGTCATAATTTTTGTATGTTTATTGTTATATGCTGCCACTTTGTTGAAAGTGTTTTTCAGTTCTAGTGGTTTTCTTGTGGCGTCTGAAGGTTCCTTTATGTGTATATTCATATTATCTGCTTTATTTTTTTCATGTTTTATTGCTCTTGTGTTGGCTAAAGAATTTCCATTTTGCTGGGCTGTGGTAGCACACACTTTTAATCCCAGCACTCAGGAGGCAGAGGCAGGCAGATCTCTGAGTCCGAGGTCTACAGAATGAGTTCCAGGACACTCTCTAAAGCTATAGAGAAACTCTGTCTCAAAAAATAAAATAAAATAAAAACTTCCATTTTATGCTAGGCATCCATCTTAGTACCCACTAGCCATTTCTCTCTAAATCCAGTCCCTGGAAAACAAGTTCCCAGTAACTCTGACTCAGTGACACACCCCCCCCCACACACACACAAATGTAGACCTGTGACCATCTACTTGTTATGATATGACTAACTGCTTTTTTGCTTCAGTAACTTCCTTACACAGATATCCCATGATTGTTTTGAGTCTCCTTAACACTTAACTTGGCAGCAAAGACTAGTTTTCAATTGCTTGAATAGATATTGAACGTCTTCTCTAGGTTTTCCCCTTTAAAAAAACCTTTTCCCACACCTCCCTCATGACATGCCTCAAATTTGGCTTTAAGGCTGTTGTCTTGCCAATAGCTAAATCTTTTAAATCATAATTGGATTGAGTTTATGGTCTTTTCTCAGGGGTCTCATTTTAGAGAGCTTAACACTCTAGCTAATACTTCTGATACTATATTGAATGCAAGTTGAGAAAATGGCCATTCTTGTTTTGTTTCTGATTTTAGCAGAAATGTTTTGAGGTTTTTCCCCACATTTAGTGTAATGTTCGCTATAGGTTTGTTGTGTATAGACTTTATTTTGTCAAGATACATTATTTCTATTGAGTTTCTTCAGAATGTTTATCATGGAGATAGCCAAGTAATTTCTGTCTTAGAGTCCATTTATTTACATATATCAAACCAACCTTGCATCTCTCTGTGTTGTGTGACAGACTTCCTGAGGAGATTCAGTACTCACATGTGCCCACTCCAGACAGGGAGCCTACAACAGACCAAAGTATATATGGCACCAAAGTCCACCTACGGGAACCTGTAGTTTGTTGGTGTTACAGGAATATGGGTGAGGCTTTACTTACAGGAGTAGAAATGACACCAAGTCAGCTGAATCACCAAAGCCCACCCCAGCATGGGTGACAGTTCATAAAAGTAGAGAACCTTGATCACACTGCATAGCCTACAAGCAGTTCACCAGGTTGGAGAGTGTCGATCCAGAATGTCTTTTTCCACACAGCTCAGGAGATCTTTTGTTTCTTCTAGGCAGGTTGCTTGGTCTCTGATTCTTCCAGGGTGTTTATCTGGTCTCAGGTTCTTTGCGTTTTGGCTTGTCTGAGAGTCACTCAGTGTTCTTTTCTATTTATATACTGGGGAGTGGAGGAGTGGGGGAGTGGGGGAGTGGGGGTGGGGGAGTGGGGGAGTGGGGGGAGGTTGGCTAGTGTAACTGGTCCCTTTCAAGGACTTTCTGAAGCTATTTTGAGTTGTTTACTTTCTGTCTTAATGAGCTTCCCTGTAGGATAGAATGTTTCAGTCTCAGAGGAAACTGCGTATAACACTCTGGAATAAAGCTAAATAGATCACAATTTTGTGTCTATATTCATCAGAGAGATGAATATAGAGAGACTGGTCTGTAATTTTCTTTGTTTTGGTTGTTATTTTATCTAGTTTTCCTACCAGGGTAATACTAGCTTCATAAAAAAAGAGTTTACTAGTATTCCTTCCTTTCCTATTTTATGGAGAGTGAGTCCCTGTACTGTTTTGAGTTGGAAAATCTTTAATTGCTGCTTCTATCTCACTGCTTGTTATATATCTTCTATTGGTTAAATATTGGTAGGTCATATGCACCTAGAGATTGGTCTTTTTTTTTTTTTTTTTTTAGATACTTCCAATTTAATGAACCAATTTTTTTGTTTCTTTGTTTTGTTTGCTTTACTTGGTTTTTCAAGACAAGATTTCTCTGTTTAGCTCTGTGTTTGTCCTGGAACTTGTTCTGTGGGTCAGGCTGGTCTCAAACTCAGAGATCCTCCTGCCTCTGTCTCCCAAGTGCTGGGATTAAAGGCATGCACCTCTACTGCCCATGGGGAACAGATGTTTTAAGACAAAACAGTGAGTTGCTGAATTTCAATGGTGTCTATCATCATGGCTTCCTTTTCTTTTTTAATTTTATTAATCTAGATCTACTCTCATTTTTAATCTAGCTGAGAGTTTTCACCATTTTTTTTCAAAGGACCAAGTTTTTGTCTTGTTGATTTTTTGTATCTTGTGTTTCCAGTTTGAATGGAAAAGTATCAGATCAGGACCCCAAGGCCAAGTTCTTAGCACAAAGGAGATTTATTTGCTCTAGAGGAACAGAGGGCAGGGAATAAGAGGCAAACTCAGGAGACAGAGGAAGAGGGAGAAAGGGAAGGGAACAAGAGAAAGGGGCAGGAGTATTTGTCCAGAGGGACAAAGGACTGCCTCTGGATAGGGAGGAGACAGACATGGCACATAAGCAAATGGTGGTTTATAAAGGTAAAGGGGGAAGCCCCGAGTTAAGATGAGGTGTTTAATTTCAATTGAACATGTTAATTGTCAGAGGTCTTTTCTGCATCTAATGAGACGATCTTGTGGTTTTTGTTTTTCAGTTTGTTTATATGGGAGATTACATTTATCTGTTTATATATGTTGAACCCTCCCTACATCTCTTGGATGAAGCCTACCTGATCATAGTGAATGATCTTTTTGATGTGCTCTTGGATTCAGTTTACAAGTAATTTATTGTGAATTTTTGCATCTACATTCCTATGGGAAATGGTGTTGTTGGGTCTTTACGTGGTTTGGGTATCAGTAAAACTCTGGCCCTGTAAAATGAATTGGGCAATATTCCTTCAGCATCTATTTTGTGGAATAATTTGAGGAATATTAGAACTATCTCTTCTTTGAAACTCTGGTAGAATTCTGCTCTAAAGCCAACCAGCCCTGGGCTTTTTTTTGGTTGAGAGACTTTTAGTGACTACTTCTATTTTGCTAGGGGTTTTAGATCTGTTTAAAATGCTTATTTGATCTTGATTGAACTGTGGTAAATGGTATGTAATTAGAAAGCTGTTGGGGCTGGAGAGATGGCTCAGCGGTTAAGAGCACTGACTGTTCTTCCAGAGGTCCTCAGTTCAATTCCCGGCAACCACATGGTGGCTCACAACCACCTTGAATGAGATCTGGTGCCCTCTGCTGGCGTATAGGCAGAAGACTGTATACTTAAAAAAAAAACAAAAAACAAAAAAAGAAAACTGTCCAATTCTTTTAGATTTTCCAGTTAGGTGGAATACTGGTTTTTAAAAAATGTCATTATTATTCCCTAGGTTTCCTCTGTATCTGTTGTTATGTCCCTCTTTTCCCTAATTCTGTTAATTGGGAGCTTCTGTCTCTGCCTTTTTGTTAATTTGGATAAGGTCTTGTCAATCTTATTGTTTTTTCTGAAAGAACCAACTCTTTGTTTCATGGATTCTTTGTATATTTTGTTGTTTTCTTTGTTAGTTTGTTGTAGGAACTTAATAGTCACTGTATGTAGGGTAAACATTAGAGTGAATAGTTATTTTCTAGAAGTACTTTGACTTTGAAGAACCTTTGCTGAAAACAGTAAAAGATCTTTGTGGAAAACTGATTGCTTTCAGTCATTTGTAGAATTGTTTTTCTGAAGGGGGCATTGCAGCCTTTGCATGATTTTGGTCACAAGATGCCTCTGGCACACCTGAGGCTCTTGGATTATCATGTGTTGCAAACCATACATAGTAAAGGACTAAAGTCAGGAGTGCTTGTGATGCTCTCCTTTAGAGAGACAGATTAGATTAGGAATCTTAGTATGAGGAAATGCTTTACCCAAAAAACAGCTTCGTGTAACAATCAGCCTTTGTAAAGCTGTTTGGAGTTCAGTTCCTTAGAGGCTGGACCTTCCTGCTGCCACACAAGCCTTAAATTTCATTTTTAAGTGACCTCTTTCTTTGACCAATCCACAAAACACAGAACACCCTAACATTTGTTTGTTTCTATTTTGTTGACTTCAGCCCTGAAGTTGATTATCTCTTGCTGTAGGTGTTCTGTTAAGTTACTATTGTTTGTTTGATTGTTTTTATGTAGGCACTTAGTGTACTCGCCTCTTGGAACAGCCTTCATTGTGTTCCATACATTTGGGTATTTCTGTATTCATTTGATTCAATTCTGGAACGCCTTTGAGTTCTTTCTTCTGTCTTGATTCTTTTTTTTTTTTTTTTTTTGCGCAGTAGAGTTGTTCAGTTTCTGTGAGTTTGTAAGTTTTCTGTTGTTTATGTTGTCGTTGAAATCAGGCTTTAAACCATAGTGGTCAGATATGATGCAGGGTGTTATTTTGGTTTTCTTGTATCTCTTGAGACTTGTTTTATGTATGAGTATGTGACCAATTTTGGAGAAAGTTCCATGAGGAGCTGAGAAGGTATATAGTTTTGTGTTTATGTGAAATGTTCTGTGTTTGTTGGGTCCATTTGGCTAATACTAATGTCTGTTAGCTTTAGTATTTTTTTTTAGTTTGTGTCTGGTGAGAGTGGGGTATTGGAGTCTCCCACTATCGCTGTCTAAGAGTCAATATGTGATTTAAGCTCCAATAGTGTTTCTTTTAAAAACTCGGGTGCCCTTGTGTTTGGGACACAGATGGTAAGAAATGAAATGTCATCTTGGTGGATTTTTCCTTTGATGAATATTTGGTGTCCTTCCTTGTCTCTCCTGATTACATTTGGTTTGAAGTCTATTTTTTCAGATATGAAAATGGCTTCGTCAGTTTATTTCTTAGACACATTTGCTTGGAATATCTTCTTACAACCCTTTACCCCAAGGTGATATCTATCCTTGATGTCAAGATGTGCTGTAGAAAATTATTTTAAGGTGTGTTATATTTGTTTATGCTGCAGAACGTTTGTTTTAATGATGCAAAGATGTGTTGTATTCTTTTATATTGCATTTGTTTAACTCTGTGAAGCTATGTAACTTTGCCTGTCTAAAACACCTGATGGTCTATTAAAGAGCTGAATGGCCAATATTGAGGCAAGAGAAAGAATAGGTGGGGCTGGCAGAGAATAAATAGGAGGAGAAATCAGGAAAGAGAAGGAGGAGCAAGAAAAGGAGGAGAGGAGAATGCTAGGGGGCAGCTATCCAACCAGCCCAGAGACAAAAGATAGATGGGATAATTTAAGATAAGAAAAGCAGGCAAGAAACAAGCCAAGGTAAGGCTGGGCATTCATAAGAAAGAATGAGCCCCTGTATGTGATTTATTTGGGAGCTGAGTGGTAGATCCCCCCTCCACACACACACAAAGAGTGAAGAGTAAAAACAACCAATGACAAAGATGTGTTTCTTGAATGTATCAGGAGAATAGATCCTATTTTCACATCCATTCTGTTAGACTTTTTATTTGGGAATTGTAACTATAGATGTTAAGAGGTATCAATGACCAATAATTGGTGATTCCTGTTGTTGTTGTTACTGTGTGTGTGTTTGCTTTTCCTTCTGACTTTGCTGCTCTGAAATTATTTATTCTCTGTGTTTTCTTGTTTACCTTCTAGCAAATTTTGTAGGGCTGAATTTGTAGATAAATATGGTTTGAATTTGGTTTGATCATGGAATGTCTTATTTTCTCCATCTACGGTGACTGAGAGTTTTACTGGATATACTGGGTTGGTCTGGGCTGGAATCTGTGTTCTCCTAGAGCCTGCAGCGTATCTATCCAGGCCCTTCTGACTTTTCAAGTCTGCACTGAGAAGTCTGCCTTTATGTTACTAGGTCTTTCTCCCTTGTAGCATTTAATATTCTTTCTTTTTTCTGTAAATTTAGATTATTATGTGCCAAGATAACTTTCTTTCCTGGCCCAGTCTATTTGGTATCATGTATACTTTTTGGACTTTGATAAGACATGTTCTTTAGGTTAGGGAAATTATCTTCTTTGATTTGTTGAAAATATTTTTTGTGCCTTTGACTTGTGTCTCTTCTCCTTCCTCTATTCCTATTAGTCTTCGATTTGGTCTTTTGATAGTACCCTAGATTTCCAGGATCTTTTGTGCCAAGGGTTTTTTATATTTTAACATTCCTTTGACTGAAGTATCTGTTTCTTTTGTCTTTAATGCCTAAAATTCTGTCTTCCATCTCTTGTATTCTGTCAGTGAAGGTTGTCCTGAGGGTTTTTTTTTTTTTCTTTGTTTGGTTTTGAGACAGGGTTTCTCTGTGTAGCTTTGGAGTCTGTCCTGGAACTCTCTCTGTTGACCAGGCTGGCCTGGAACTCACAGATCTGCTTGCCTCTGCCTCCCAAATGCTGGGATTGAAGGTTTGTGCCACCACCACTAGCCTCTGAGTTTTCTGTTTGAGTTTCTAAATTTTTCATATCTAGCTTTCCTGCAATTTGGGTTCTCTTTATTGATTCTATTTCTACTTTCACACCTTGGACTGTTTTAATCATTTCCTTTCACTATTATTTGTGCTTTCATAATTTAAAAGGGATTTATAAGTTTTTCTCTTTAAGGACATCTATCATATTCATAAAGGCTATTTTATAGTCTTTCTTCTGTGCCTCAGGTATGTTGAACTGTTGTGTGCCTGCAGTGGTAGGGTTGCTGGCTCAAATGTAGACATATTGTCCTGTTTGTTATTGTGTTTCGATACTGGCATCTTGGCATCTGAAATTAGGGAGATTGTAATTTTAGGTGCTGATATTTGGTCTTACATGTTGGGTGGGTATTTTGTTCCATGGTTTTTGTTTCCTGTATGAGTGTGGTGGCTGTATTTCCCATAGGAAAATCTTCTGGGGTTTGACAGGTGTAGTTACTGGGAGTTCCAGGTAAAATGTATTTCTGGATATTGGGACCTGAGGCTTAGGAATGGGAGTGGGCTGGGGCTTCCCAAGAGGGTGGAAAGCTAGGTGTTCCATCAGGATCTGCTTAGTTACTCCCCTGGGAATGGGGGCAGGGAGTGAGGAGAGGGCACAGCAGAAGGTCTACTACACAGCTGGGGAGGAGACTGGGGTTTGGACTTGTCAGAATGGAGGGAGAGCTGAGGATCTGGTGGCAGCCTACCTGCTTCCCTGGCAGGAGTGTTTGCAGGGAGTGCCTGCTGGAGTTGGGGGTGGGATAAAGCAAATGAGGGGAGGGAGGCTAGGAGGGAAAGATCTGTGGGATCAGCTGGAGGTGGGGGAAGGGGAAGGAAGCCTAAGCAGGGGCTCTCTTGCAGAGCTGGCGGTGAGACTGGGGTATTTGACTTGGAGGAACAGAAGGAAAGATGAAGGTCTGCAGTAAGCCTACCTGCTTCCCTTGCAGGAATAGAGCATTGCAATACTTTATGTCAAATTATACTATAAAGACAGCCTGGTTATGGCATTGAAAATGGATGGGTGGACCAATGGGATAGAAGAAGGACCCAGAAATATAACTGCAAAGATACATGCCCAACTAATTTTTGACAATGAAGCAAAAACATGCTTAGAATAAAGATAGCCTATTCCACAAATGATGTTGGCAAAACTGGATTTCTTCCTGTAGAAGATGAAATTAGATTTATAGTTTTCACCTTGTAGAAAGAAACCATACAAAATGGGTCAGAGACTTTACTTTAAAACCTCCAACACTGAAACTTTCATAAGATAATACAGGGAAGGCCCTACAAGATATTACAGTAGGCAAGAGCTTTTTCCATAGAACACCAGCAGCACAGGAGCCAACCCCAAGTATCAACATAGGGGCACACGAAAACAAAAAGTTTCTGTACAACGAAGGAAGTAGTCAGCAGAGTTAACCATCAGTTACAGATGGGAGACAATCTTTACCAGCAGCTTCAGACAAGGGGCTGAAAGCTGGGATTTACAAAGAATTACAGATGTTAAATACTAGGGAAGTAAAACTGCCAATCAGTAAATGAGCAATAAGCTGAATGATAGTTTTTAAAACCAGAAACACAAATTGCTAGTAACTTTTTTTTTTAAATGTTCAATATTCCTAGTCACTGGGGAAATTCAAATTAAAACTACTTTGAGATACCACCTCACCCAGTTAGAATGGCTGCCTCCACCAAATGGTGGAGAGGAGAGGATGTGGAGGAAAAAGGAATATTATTCATGGTCTATCAACAGATGAATGGAGAGTGAAACTTTGGTATACACACTGTATATTCTTTTCCTAAGGAAAAATAAAATCTCAAAATTTGGAGGAAAATTGATGGACTTAGAATGTGTAGTATTAAGTGAAACTGAAGAATCTGAGAACTAAAAAACCTTATGTCCTCTCATATGTGGAATCTAGTCAATAATATATGTATGTTCATAAACAAAATACATGTGGCTACAATATAGCATGAAGAAAAGAGAATAAGAAAGGATAATTTAAGGGGATGTGGCCGGACTAAATGCAGGTGGTGGTCATGAACAATGAAAAGGGACATAAGGTTAAATGATTTCCTAGTTCTAACTCTGTTGTTCAATTTTTGGGGGGTGGTGGATAAGTACATAAATATATTTGATATTAAAGTGCAAAATATATTGTGGAACTGCACAGCCTTGTTCAGAATGCCTAATCTAACTTTATAGATGTTCATTGACTTTGTATCACATCAAATAAGAAAGCAAGCTGCTTTTAATCCACAGGTGATTCATTTGTGTGAGCAGGTATGTAGAGCCTGGCTGGATGCTACCTGGCCTTTCCTTCTGTTGGTTAGGTTGATGCCACTGAAGGACAGGTGCTTCTCTGTGATCTCTCCTCTTCTATAGATATGTGTGTGGCTTTCCTAACAACAAAAGATGTGTTGGGGTGTGTCGGGGGTGTTCCCTGCAGGCTTTATGGCAGGCAAGGAAACAATCTGGATGAGGTAAGAATGAAACTTGGTTCAGCCCAAATTAGGTAGCTGGTGCTAGGCCAAACTTCCAGAGTCTGACACTAGTTTATTTTGTCTGTATTTAAGCACAGCCCAATTTTGGAGAAAAAAGTTTTCTGGCAACAATTAACTCAGTTCCATGAGCATCACAAACTTAAGACATGTTTACACTGAAATTCTTTACAAAGTACACCTGGCTTCTTTCAAAAAGATGGGGACTGTTGACTCAGAAACAGTGCTCAAGGTTGAGGGTCTAGAATGAGGTAAACATAATGCCTATTGAAGTCAGGATTGACCTGGCCCTTAGATGACAAAGAAGTTGTAAAGTAGAGGTGACATCTCTCACCTGTATGGATTTTATGGCCTGGAAGCAATGGTCAGGATTTAAGGGGAAAGAGTCTGGGATAAACTGAACATAAGGTCTGGGTGATAAGGGTGAAGCCTGTCTGTACGGATGGCATAGGTTGTAAACTATGTCCTTTCCCGAATCCTGGGAGGAGGATGGGTAGCATCTTCCTCGGAAGAGAAAGGTAGGTATGGGTGTTTAACTTTCCTGGTTTCCCCAGTGCTTATCTGTGTGCACAAGGACCTTTTGTCCTTTACACAGAGGGTGCAGTTTGTAGGCTGTGGGCAGTTCTTACTCTGCTCTTCCTGTCTCAGAGTGAGTGCATCTTCCCTAGGCAGGCAGCAGCCACTTTTTCTGGGCTTGTGGAAGGACACTGCAGCTCTGCATCCCCATTCCTTCGAATACTAACTGCAAACTCCCTCCTACCTGAAAACTCTAGGAGGACTTTCCATTCTAAGAGTGTGGCTGAGGAAGTGACCCCCACCTCAGGCAGGTTTTCTCAAAGTAATTTCCCCTTCAAGCCAAAGAATTCTGTAGACCATCTCTTAGAAGACACTCATTCCACATTTGGACAAGTCAGGGAAGACCTTTGTCTCTGCAGCTCTGTCTCTCTCAAATGATTTGGATGCTGCCTCAAAGTATAGTGCAGATTTTCTTGTGCTCTCTGTCTTTAGCCTTGGTTCCTCCTCTCAGTTCCTCCTCTCATTCTGTAGTCATAGCTAAGCCCCCACCTACCCAAGGATTCCCACTCACTTTGTTCTGATCTAAGTTCCTCCCTGCTGCTCACTTTCTCTGCCCTTATCTTTTCTCTTCCCTCCAGTTCTATTCTCTCTTCTACTGAAATTGAAATACCACCCACAGTTGCCCACCTCACAAGACAGCTGCTTTCTAAACTGTCTGCTTTATTCCCCAGAGAATCCAACAGTTTGTGAATATCATCAGCCTTCTCATCTTTCACACCACAAACACCTTGTCAGCAATCTGCATGTCCAACATGGACCAACATAGCACATGTTTAATAATTTGGTTAACAGTTCCTGTTTTCTTGAAATGTTTCCATAATATTTTTTTACTGTTTATATATCATCTAAGTTGGTCTTAAATATTCAACCAAAACAAGATTCCACTGCCCATGCATTATGCCCTGTGAGAGTTTATTCAAATCCCTGACCAAAGAGTGGAGTCATCTTAGCTTCGTACCTTTGCTCTATTTGCACAGACAGTTCTCCAAGTCTTCCTGTCCCTGCTCTATGATGATCCAAAATTGATCTGTTCTCTTATTCTTCACTGTCATGATTGCAGCAGGAGACAGGTTTTTCACATAATTTATTACATGTTTTATCTAACTAATCCCACTCTTTACATTGTTGCCTCAATGTACTCTTAGTGCTTTCCTCACTCTTCCCATGAGGAGCTCATTATCTATAGCAGAGATATGGGAAAGACATCAGAAAGGGGAAATATATAAAATAATGTTTAATAATCTGGAAAATGGAAACTTACTTGAAACTGGAAGATTGCAAGGACGATAATTGTGTGAGTGAGTAGTTCATCTATCCCAGGCAGTTATTGTTTTCATTCTGCTAGTAAAATAAATCAGAGGATAAGTAAACATATGTAGCCTAATTTATTATTTTCATTAATATGTGAACAACCCACAAACAAAATATTAATGGGTTTAAAACTGAGTGGAATTTAAATGTTGGATGAGTCACTCAAAACAAGATTAACTGATTTTATTGAGTTGTATAATTGGGTGATAATACAGCTTTACCAAGACCCTCTTTGACTCAAAATATTTCTACCAAAACATCCACATGTTTTTGCAATGAGCTACTATGCACAGTGTGAAAAACAACACAAGAAATCTTATTTTTGTTTAAAGCTCAGCTCCTTGTGGGCCTCTAATGAAATGTTTGCATCAATTTTGTTGTCCTGTGGTAAATAGAAATACTTTGTATTGTCCTCAGGATGGAGTCCATAGATTGTCTGAGAGGCCAGGAGCCAAAGAAAGTATGTTCCCTGAGGGCTCATGGATCTTCTTGAGGATCTGGAGTTTGGAGACATGTCTCAAGTGCTGTTGCCAAGCTTCGTCCTAACTGACCATAACAACGTTGCTGCTGTCTGATACCAATGACTGTGGCTGCTCTCCTGGAAAACCTGATGGCTAACAGACAATGAGATCCTTGTCCCAGATTTCAAACAATAGATGGTTGGATACTCAGAGGCAGTTATGAGCTGGGTGAGTGAGGGTACAGCAGAAGAGTGCTAGGGTCTTCATGTTTTGTCACCAAAGGAATGTTGGGTTTCTATTGCTGTGAATAGACACCATGACCATGGCAACTCTTATAAGGAAAGCATTTAATTGAGGGGGGTCACTTACAGTTTCAGAGGTTTAGTTCATTATCATCATGGTGGGGAGCATGGTAGCACGAAGGCAGACATGGTGCTGGAGGAGTAGCTGCGAGTCCTATATCTTGCAGGCAACAGGAAGCCAACTGAGATACAGGACAGTATCCTGAGCAAAGGAAGCCTCAAAGCCTGCCCATACAGTGACACACTTCCTCCAACAAGGCCATACCTACTCCAACAAAGCCACACCTCCAATTAGTGCCACTCCCTATTTGATTATGATTGCCAATTACATTCAAACTACCACACATGTGCAGAAGGTAGGGGAGTAGGTTTAAAAGACAGGCAGGTACTGGGGCAGAGACATGACTGTCATGCAAACTGAGGGTCCAGCAGGGTCATTAGGGTTCCCCGAATCTCTCTTAGACCCTACAAGTTCCAGTGGTATCCAGGTGTGTCCTTTGTCTCTACACTCCTCTAGCACACCTGGGCTAGACAGCGGCTCTGAGAAGCAAAGGAAAATGAGGACATCACCTTACCTGGCCTCAACAGGGTTAACAGATACAACTGAGCTCCAGGACTTCCTGACAGCTGCAGTCATCTCACGTCATCTCAGAGAATTAACAACTGTCTCAGCACATCATCTCAGAACTAACAGCTGTCTCGGCTTCCCCGCAAGCATTGGAAGGACTCACTAAACAATTAGCAGGGATAGACACACATGCTTGGATACTTCAACAGGTCCTTTTCTGGCCCTCTGTACTTGATCCTCAGAAGACATACCTGATGACTCACAGACGGTTCCAGCACATGTGGCTTTGAGAGTGCTGTACAGCTCATCATATGCTGATGATCAGAGATGTGATAAGGACTTGAGGGAATGATGCTAGACACTACAGAAAACATTACAGCAGACAACTTCCTCAAATCAGCACCACATATATTGTTCTTCACAGTTAACTTTATAAAATGACAGTAAAATATGTGAGGTTACCAAAATTTCTTTTTTAAACTTGTAGACTTCCTACCTCTAAGGAGTTTGGAAACTGTCACCATTTTCATAAAGTTTATTCAGTTGCATTTTTGAATTATTTGTTTCCCTTCTCAATGTCATTTAACTCATGCTTAGATATAATGGAGCTTGTGTTTGGCCACTACGTATCTTTCTAATGTGAGCCTAGGTCTTCTGTATGATTTCATAGATATAATCCTTAATAATACAGGATTTGTGGTTTTCTTTGGTTCCTACACTGAACACACTTTGTCACCTTTCATTATTCCAGGACCATGCTCTTCAGAGCCTTACAGATGACAGATAGTTCATGGGATGGGAGAGCTCTGTTACATATGTAGACCTACTGTATGTAAGTTTTAACATTTACATGCACGCTACGTCTTCCCTTAACATTATATCATAGACCTTGGTTGGGTCCTCTATAGAGATGGATACCACAGATGTCCTCATTAGGATATGACCCTCTCATCAGAATAGTCACTTGAATTCAGTGCTATTGTTTTGCTTACTAATTGGGGACAGAAACGCAGGGAGATAAAACCTTGTCCTTGTGCCTTAGTGACATAAGTGAGAGTAAGAGCCAGGGACTCCTTAATACCTTTCAACAAATTCTTGCAATAGTGGCTTTGCCAAAGCATGGCACTTTCCTATTACAGATACATTTTTGCAGTACAGGGAGTTAGTGATGTTATAATGGAGGGAAAACATGAAAAAGTGATTCATGCTCAGAGATGATGCTAAGTACCTCATATGTGTAAAGAAGTCTCAGACACCAAATGTCAGTAGGATTGTGCTCCAGAACCCCTGTTTTCTACCATACATACTCCATGGACTAAACCTGTCTTAGTATTGTTAGTTCTGTGGTGAAACACCATGACCCAAAGCAAGTTGGGGAGCAGAGGTTTAATTGGCTGACATGTCCACACCATAGTGGATTACTGAACAAATTCAGGACAGGAACTCAAGCAGGGCAGAAACCTAGAGGAAGGGGCTGGTGCAGAGACCATGGAGGAGTGTTGCTTCTGGCTTGCTCCTCATGGCTTGCTCAGAGTGATTTCTTATAGGACCACCAGGACAGTTTTGGTACCATAAACAATGGGCTGCCTCCCTTCCCATCTATTACTAATGAAAAAAATGTCCTTTCCTACAACCCAATCTTACGGAGACATTTTCTCAACTGAGGCTCCATCTTCTCTCATGACTCTAATGTCAAGTTTACATAAAACTAGACAGCACACTACTAAATGTGTGAAGAGGTCAGCTATCCATATGTGGGATGAGAAAGTGGAGTCTTCCTGTGAACCTAGAAGCATCTTTCTCTTATGACTTGGGAACCCCAACAGCAGTACTTTTATAGGAGACATGAAACAACAATAGTCCTTTTCAAAAAGTGTTTCACAGCTGCTGCTGGGGATGGGAGTGTCTCAATTGCTCCATGATTCTCTGCACTGTGACTAAAGCCACTACCAGAGGACTGACAGTAGCAGTCAGCCTCATCTTCAATCTGCAGACAGTGATCGTCAATGAGACTGAGTTGGAGGAGCTGTCAATGGAGCCAGAGAACCCATCAGGAACCCCAGATGCTCTATCACCATCATCATAGAGCACAGAGGTGGGGGACTTCCAAAGGGATGCTGGTACCGATGCACAAAGGCCTTTGCAATATTGCCACTGCTGCACTTGCAGGAGATGGTGGCTGTTCTTGACACAGTTTACCTGAGTCGGCACAAAATGGGCACAGGACCCTGTAAAAAGATAATAAAACTCAGTAAGGACAAGCAAATGTCATTCCCCAGGATGAATGAAGATGGACCCATCAACCCAAACAACAGTCACTCTCCCAGAATTCCGTAAACCCACCCACCTGTTAAGTGATAAAGGAAGAGGAGGAGTAATGGAGCCCACGTCAAGGTGAAGACTCCCAGATTCTGCTTCCTGTGTCCAACGGACTGACTGTAGCTGGGTACCCCTTCTTATCTGTCCCTTGGGATAGGGTGGCTCCGTGCAAATACTCCTCTTCCTGGCCCCTTCTTTTACTCCAGACTGGGTCTGACTGAGAAGTGGAAAGACTACACATGGGGAGGATATGGGCTCCACCAAATGGCAGGACAGAAAAACCCGAAAGTAAAGGAAAAACATCAGAAAAGCTGGAATACTAGTCAGTGCTTGGCTATATTAATCCCCAAAACAACCATTTCTTACCATGTGATGTGTGACTATTAGGCCTCCCTCCTACCAACAGTGGGGCCATTTGGGAAGTCACATAGGCCCTATTTGGTTTGTCTTTGTTTTTGAGACAGGATTTCTCCATGTAACAGCCTTGGCTGTCCTGGAACTTGCTCTGTAGACAAGGCTGGCCTTGAATTCACAAAGATCTGCCTGCCTCTGCCTCCTGAATGCTGGGATTAAAGACATGTGCCACCACCACCTGTGGTCCACATAGGTTCTAACTGGTGAAGTGTTTATCTAATTATTTTTATCAATAAAAAATAGAGGGTCAGATATCAGGATTAAAAACCTGAAAGATCAGAGAAGCAGGGGAGCAGCCACCAGTCACCTCCCACCTCTTCCCCTCTTCCGTTCCTTCCTCCAATAGGTCTGAGATCCTCTCAGCCTACCTTACTACCTCCTGCCTATCTGTCTACAGTCCTCCAAATCTCTGTGGTTAATTTTGGTCAGCTAGTAGCTAGCTCCACCCTTGGACTCCAAGCAAGTTTTTTTAGAACACAATCAAAATACCACACAACAATCTGGAGTCTGAGGGAACATGAATTGTCCTTTAGTGCCAAGTAAAGCAGTGTGCCACCCAGTTTACTTTTGCATAAAAAAACAGTGCCTGGTTTGACAGGCACATGCTTCTTTACTGTGGAGGACCAGTGGTTATAATGGTGATCATTTCTAGATAAGAATTTATTATTGGGGTTGGAGAGATGGCTCAGCAGTAAAGAAGGCTTGCTGCTCCTGCAGAGGACTTGAGTTTGATTCTCAGCACCTGTGTCAGACAGTTTGGGACCTTCGTAATTCCAGCTGTCAGGGATTGGATGGCCTCTTCTGGCCTCCTTGGATACTTATACTCTGCATATCCACAATGGATTTCCGTGTAGTGTTTTATCGGATTCCTGAGTATTTGAATGGGCCTGTCTCTGATTCATATATATGTTACATTATACTTTGTATTCACACACCATGTATATGACTGATGCACACACACACTCGGTTGATATATAGATTGACTTCCATCTGCTGCCCACATATTAAGACTGAAGAAACGGAAATATAGATGCTAAAATCTTCAACTTGCATTCTAAGGGAATCCCTTATCTAACAGTTGACTATTTGCAGTGCTTGAGGAACCTAGCAATAGAGAAGAAGATATAAAATTGTATATGCTGATACTAAGTTCTTGAACTTGAAAATGTTTAGTTTCTGGGTCTTTATTATATACTAAGTAGGTACAGTCCATGAAATCATTAGATTTTTTGGTTGGTAGAAATATCTTCCCAGACAATGGGTCAATTGGGATAAAAGAGGAAGAATAAAACAGAGTTATGAGTTCACTATTCATGTGGCCAATGGGACCAAGGATCAGGAAGCAGACAACAGGGTAGCTCTTGGGTAATGCTCCTCAAAGGCATCAGCACCTGTGCAAGTGTGTGGAAGGAAGTAGTGATGTCTTAATGACTTGGTCTTGCCAACAGCAATGTCCTCTCAAGATCAGCTCATCATTGCCCCCTAATGGGCATGAGCATGTGCTGCAGAAGTATTCAGGGATCAAACTATTTCTTCCAGGGAAGGAATTGAAGCAGGGTTAAAGGAACATGGGTAGCCCTGATTCTTCCCTCTTGGGATTAGAATTTCAATTACTGACTAGCACTTCTGAATTGGTGGGTGGATGACTGGCTCTTGGGCTGATGGGCTGGAGCCACCTGATTCCTTTCAGTACCTACCTGGCTCTGCACCTTTCCCTGGGTCATGAGAGGCTGGAGCAGAGCAGTGGCCATACGTGGGTAATGGGACTTTTGGTTTCTCTCAGAGTTTATGTGGTTTACTAAAGAAGGAAACAGAGAAGTGGTAGGGGACTGAGCCCTGAGTAAAGTGCAGGATCCCACTATTTAGTCTGACCTCTCCCCAGGACACACTACAGTACTAGCTACTCTCTGTTGACAGTCTGGACACACCCATCCAAGTGGACTAGGGAAAGAGGGCAGGGAGAGGTCAACTCCGTGCCCCAAGACTTCTCTGTTTCTCCCTCTCCATCTCATTGCAGATGGGACAAACAATTCCTAAAGGTCACCACTCATCTGCCATCTTAGACTCTGGCTGGAATCAGATCCCTGGCATCTCAGGAACCCTGGCTTCCTTTTGTCTGGAGACACAGCCCCAGAATCCAAGGGCTGTTTCCCTTGCAGGAATTCAGTCACCTGGACCCATAGGCCTTTCTTGTTCTTCTCCAGATG
The DNA here is from genome assembly GCF_003668045.3 of Cricetulus griseus. Taxonomy (NCBI): domain Eukaryota; kingdom Metazoa; phylum Chordata; class Mammalia; order Rodentia; family Cricetidae; genus Cricetulus; species Cricetulus griseus. Next base: position 72,918,172 of record NC_048597.1, on the reverse strand, counting down.
GTCTGCAGCTCCTTTCTCCAGCACAAACCCTGATCCACACATGGCCATGTGACTACAGAAAACTGCTGGCATGAGATAAGGCCTAGGAGAAATCTCCTCCAGGGCAAAAGAAGGCTATGAGGGCAGAGATGTGCTGAAGGATGAACTCCAGTGAGAAGGCAAAGATACTGTTTGCCCAAGCTCTGCTTGCAATGCTATCTCCAGTACCTAGTGAAACAAGATACAAACAGCAGTGGGCAAAGTAAAAATTGTTTATTCTTGAAGTGAGCCCAGAATCCTTTCTCTTTCTCCCAGTGACCTTCTTTCCAGGTCCCCAAAGCCAAAGCATTTTGGTTCCACAAAGAAGTGCATTACCTGGGAACATACTGGCTCACAACTGGTAAGCTCGCAACAACTTTGGGAATTCCCAAAGTGTCCAGGAACAGTAGGTCTCTTTAATGAGTAATAAGTTGAGGTTAAGGGGAGTTAAAATTAATCAAGACAATTTAGATCAATGTTTAGACACATATTGATCCTAATCCATGATTTCCAGAAGGGGAAACATTAGATCTGGAGAACTGGCAAAGAATAGGAAGAATTATAAAATGAAAACTTGAGCAAGCTGAACCAATTCTTGTAAAATTCTTTTGTATTTGGAGTGCTGGTGCTGTTGTCTTGGAGCACCTGTAAGACACACCCAAGTCTCCCTCCAGGGGCCAGAGAACTGCTGAGGAAATGGAAATGTCTTGTCTCCCTCAGCAGCCCACACACAAAGCCTTTAGTCCAGATTAAAGAAACTAAGATAAAAAGAAACACCTGTAAAGTATAGAAAAGTGTTCAAATGAGGTCCTGCTAAGAAAATCCCAGGAGTGCCTAGAGATTCCAAAATATCTCCCCTACACCAAGCCTGTAAACTTTCCTCTCTGGGCAACCTTTGCATGCCTGTGTGGCCTTCTTATACCATGCCACATCTTCACCAGACAGTTCAGCAGCCCTGCCACCTGCTGCTGCAGCAGAGGCAGACCTCCACCAGCTCCTCACCTGAGGATGCTGGCCCATTCCATCTGCAGCAACAAAAGCTCCTTTCACCTTAAAAACATTCTGGCTTTGGAATAAATTTGGGTGCAAAGGATTGGACATATTGTTGCTCATGATACAAACCTGAGAACTTTAAAAATAAACTTATTTACCTGAGTCTCTTAAGTAAAATATCTTAAAACTGAGGCTCAATTACAGGCCCGACTCAACTGGCTAATAAACAAACCAATGGAACCTCTCAGCAGGCTCACGGACTCTCCCACAAGAGCTTAAAGTAACAAAATTAAAAAATAAAAATAAACAAAAGTCCTTTTTCTTCTTATTTATTTATTTATTTATTTATTTATTTATTTATTTATTTATCTGGCTTTTCAAGACAGGTTTCTTATATAGCCCTGGCTGTCCTGGAGCTAGCTCTGTAGACCAGGCTGGCCTCAAACTCAAGAGATTTGCTTGCTTCTGCCTCCCGAGTGCTGGAATTAAAGGCGTTCGCCACCACTGCCTGGCTTAAAAAATCTGTGATCTTAAGACACACTGTTATGTGAAGCCCACCAGAGATGACCACTCAGACACAATTTTGTTTTTTTAGGGTATTTATAGTCGATGGAAAGCCATCTGGGACTACACTCAGGTATTCAGAGACTCAAGTGTAGCACCCAGGTGTACTAGCACTCAGGTGTGGTCCAGAGCCTGGGGGCTGGGGGTTTGAAGGCAGAAACCACATCCTGACATCTTGTTCTACAACTGTAGTGGGGGCTTAACAGAAGTAAGCAGTTTAACAGAAGCTAAATGGTTAGCTGGAAGAGTTCTGCACCCGCAGAACAAGACAGTTATCAGAACGATAAGTAAGCTGGGGCATCCTGATCTTGAGTTCCTAGAATAGAGTTGGGTAATTTTCCTTGGGATTCTCCGTCAAGGAGATCATATTTTAGTTAAACCTGAAATGGTCTCAGCAAGGATAGAAGATGGAGGAACTTCTACACCATCTTGCTCTGTCACAACACTCAGGATCTTTTTCCACTAGCAAACAAAATCCTTCAGAGACCTTTATGGAGGCTTTGTTAAGCTATAAAGAGACAAATAGTAAAGAGATTGCTTCTACCCTGTTGTTTTCACTGACTTACAAAAAGACAGATTCTAACTAGGCCCCCTAAATGTCTCAAGTGTACAAATCAGGCCTTGCCTTTCCCTAGAGCTAACAGCCTTTCTACTGAGGTAGATTTATAAACAGGTTTTGAGAGCCCAGGAGTTAGACTCTCTGGTAGGCAGACAGACAGGGAGAGTGGCTGTGGTTAGGAAATAAAGGTGGTGAATTTCCAAGATGGCCAGCTTCTTGCTCATCCTCCTGACTGTAGACAAAAGCCTGACAGGTTCATGGCCTCCCGCTCCCATGATCAGGCCTCTGGATGATGGACTGGCTCAACAAGCTTAAGTCCTGATCAGGACTTTGACTTTCTTGAGTCATCAGATTGTGACATGAAAAATAAAAGACCCAGAGACTGATGTTGGGGTTCGAGGTTCAAGCTGAAAATCAGAAAAGCAAATCAGCCATCCACTAGCTCTTACCTCTACCTCAGAATGAATGGGCGATCCTCACACCTGCTATGATCTCCTCAACATGGCTGGAGACTCAATCTCCACATGAGACCCTTTGCTTTTTATAACTCCCTAGTGCTGGGATTAAAGGCATGTGATTGATCCCAAGTGCTGAGATCGCCTTTATGTGAGCTGTTTCTCTTTAGTAGTGGATCAATTTCATGCAGCTCAGTGTGGCCTTGAACTAACAGAGATCCATCTACCTCAACTTCGAAAGTGGTAGGATTAAAGATGTATACCGCCACCACCTCGCTTCTATAGCTGGCTTTGCTTTCTGTATTGTCAGGCAAGCTTCAATAAACCATAAATAATATATCACCACAAACCACATCAATATCAGGCAGTTTTTATTACTATAGCTCTGTAATACAACTTGAAATCAGGGATGGTGATACCTTAAGTTTTTCTTTTACTATTCAGGATTATTGTTTTATTATCTTGATAAAACAAAATGTTTTATTTGTTGTTGTATTATTATTTTGGCTATCCTCAATTTTTTGTTTTTCCACATGAAGTTGAGAATTGTCCTTTCAAGCTTTCAAGGTCTATAAAGAATTGTGTTGGGATTTTGGTGGGGAATTCATTGCATCTGTAGACTGCTTTTGGTAAGATGGCCATTATAACTATGTATACATGGAAGATCTTTCCATCTTCTGATCTTCTTCAATTTCTTTCTTCAAAGACGTTATGAGTGACCACTGAACATGGACACCATTTCAGCTGGATCTATTGAGGCCACAGTTCCATTCTGGCTAGTTGCCGAGACCATTCCAAGTATGCAATAACCCCGTCCCCTCCCTCCTTGTGTGTATGTGTCTGTCTGTATGTGTGCATGTGTGTTTTCACCTATGGATCCATTTCTGTGTGTAGTTGTCCTTGAGAAACTCTCTCAATGAGATAGCATGGTATCTCATCTTGTGATAATGTTTTTCCAGTGTCTGACTCTTCCTGTGTCTGTGTCTGTTAAGATGTATGCACTAAGTTGAAACATCCACAATGATCCCAGATGAGCTACCATCTACCATTACAAAAGGACAATTTCCAACATACAATTTGGAAAATAGGTTCAGAGTGTAGCTCAGTTGTAGAGTGTTGGCCCATCATAGATCATGTTCTGAGTTAGATTTAGCACTGTATAGATATAAAAGGAAGGCCAATAAACTTAATTTAAACACATTGGTGGTAGAGGCAGGGGAAGTGTGAATTCACCCTTAGAGATATAATAGATTCACTCATCTTCAGACTGGAATACAGGCCCTGTACCAAAAGAATAAGAAATAAAAATGCCCCGAAGGACACAAATTGCTCCACAAAAGTACAAGGGATCTATGTTTCTCCTAATCACGTGTGTGTGTGTGTGTGTGTGTGTGTGTGTGTGTGTGTGTGTGTGTGTTGACCTTTCAGTGTGTGCAGAGACACTTGTCGGTACATACATTCATTCTGTGTATGTGCATGGAGAAGCCTTGGGATTCCTAATTGTTCCTCAGATATATTCACCTTGTTTTCTGCAGACACGGTTTCTCATCTATATCAAGGTTTCAGCGACTCAGCTAGGCTGGCTAGACTAACAGGAAGCAGCATGTACCCACCTTGCCAGTGGTGATCTTCTAAGTATATGGCACCATAGGTGTTAAAGGAGGGGAAATGGAAGTCAAGGCCTCATGCTTGTCTGCCTAGCACATAATGGACAAAGCCCTTCAAGCTTTCCCTTTCCATATTCACCCTATTTTCTCTGCATCTTCCTGTGTCTCCAACTTTCCTGAAGTGTGTCTGTGTAGACTCTTGGGCAGCTGAGCAGGGACATTTGAACTAAGCTACCTTCTCTGGCCTCTGCTGATTTATGGACCTGTAAATCAATACATCAGCAGCTTTATATCCCTTGGGGTCTCCTTTTCATTTGCCCCTCCCAGAAAATGTCTGTTTTGTTCCCATCAATCAAAACTCTGTGACCTTGTGACCCTAAGCATACAGGCTTTTCTTTAGCTGCTTCCTATACTACTTATGGCAGACCAGTGAGGAAGCCAGTTTCCAGGTTCCCATGTCATTTGACAACATGGGTGTCAGCTGGTTTGGTTTTGTAATTCTGCTACTGTAGCTTCTAGCATCTTTGAATGCATGGAGTTGGCCATGCTCAGAGCTGGCCAGGCCACGGCAGAGAAGAAGGCCTTTGCACCAGCAGCTCAAGGTGCCCCATAGCACAGAGGGAGAATTCTTATTGATGAACTGAAGAGGGAGATTTCAACTTCCAATTGTGTGCTGTGCCAGCCAGGTCCAGTCCTGAAATTCTCAGTTTGTGCTGCCTGGTTACTTGTGACCAGTGAGTTGTCTAGGGAGATTAGGATGCTCATAGGAATGTCTGTGATCTTAGGGAGTGCTTAGCAGATGTTTAGTGCTATCCTAGTTTGCATCTCAGGGGTGTGAAGCTAAGAGTTTCACTGGCTGACATTACTAATGCAATCACATGTGGAAAAAGAGTATTGCTCAGAATCTTAGTAGTCTCAGGTCAGTGACACACTCACACACCTGATAAAAGGTTAGGATGTAAATCCTTTTATGAAGTTGCAAAAGGGATGCAGCAGTAATTAGGACCTAGTCAGAGGAAGATAAGGATTAAAACTGACAGCTTTGGGCTGCCAGGGCAGACACTGCTCTATGCAGCTCTCTGCATTTGCAAACTTGGACAACAATCCAACATTCTTGCATCCTTAAGAAAAACTGATCTGTGACAGGGTGTTGGATTCTGGCACTGTGCACATGGTTGCTCACAGGCTCATAACAGTGAAGAACTGGGCAGCCCAGTGCACATACTGCAGGCGTGAAATGTCAATGCTTCCAAAACAGCTAACGATAAGACCAATGTGCATTGACCAAAGAGCAGCTAGAAGTGTCAGTGATAAAGCTTCATGTTGGAATAACTCCAGTAATTACATGGTGTGGTGAAGAGTACAAAGGATTAGAAGATCCTGTCTGAGAAGTAAGTGTTCTATTCTATAGTTCTATTCACTTGTGTTTTGATGTCATAGGTTCCTTTCAAGGAGAGGCAATGGGTTAGGATAAAAACCAACTGACCATTTGAGAAAATAAAGGAATTTCCACATCAGGCCTGAGAAGTCTTGCTTTAATTATAGAGATAGTTACACTGCTATAGTTTCTCCAAGCGACTTGTGTCTGAATATCAGGGCTGAAGTGCACACACAGGGTTCACAATACTGAGGTACTATGGCCAAGCCTCCTATAACAAACTAAAGGCTGCTGTTCTGTGTCTCTCCCAGGATGATAGCACAGAGAGTCTCCTGCTGTCCTTTCAGACAATCATGCTCTTCAGCAGATGCATCTGATGAGACAAAAGTAAAATTCAAACACAGTTATGCATGAGCCTTCACTTGAATGCTGCTGCAGAAAAAACATGATAGCACGCTGAGAAACAGATCTCACACTTAAGAACAATCTTTGTGAAAGATGAAGTGTTTATCAATGCCTGTCTCTCTTTCCCCCTCTTCCTATCTTCTATCTTGTGTGTGTTTGTCTAGGTAGAGTTGTATGACTTCATTTGTGTGTTCTGCAGCACTGGCCTGTGTTGGCTTATGTGTGACTAATAAGGAGTCTCAAGTGGTATCTTGTTTTCTGAGACACTTGCCTTGTAGAGGTTAGAAATTTGGCTATATCATCCACACAGGAATCTGAAGGAGTCTGTGTCTATCTCCATAGGCATGAGATTATAGGCTCGAACTGCCATGCCAGGTTTTTATATGGTTTCTAGATCTGAGCTCATTTTTGCAGAACAACTTCTTAGTCTAGTTGATCTATTATCCCTGTCACAAGAAGTTTTGATGGCTATATTCTCATCTCATAATATCTCTCATGAGAGTATCATAGTCCAGAGAGCATATGGATCATAGAGCTTTGTAGTGGTCAGTCTTGTGTTTCTGCTCTGTACAAGAAGCATGAGCAACTGGAGATTGAGTATACTCCTTGCATTGTGGGGTTTGGAGGACTTGTGGGAAATACAAACTGAGATAGACCATTGGTTTTTTTTTTTTTTTATCAATTTCCTTCCATGGTGAGCAGCTTGCAGAACCAGAGAGGTATGTAGAAAAGATGTGTCATGACTTGTGTTAAGATCTGGAGTGTGGATTTGGGGGCTCAAAGGGGCACATGGGTGATCATCTCCTTTGCTGAGCAAAGTCCCTAAGGAAGATGAAGCCTGGTACCTTAGCACTATTGAAAGGATGTTATCTGACCTATTGGGTGGTGACCCTAATGGATTCTGTAACTTTGTTTCTCAGGAACACATTTCCCTCACACTGCCTGAGGTTAGGCAGCCTTTGCCTTGAGGGGAGATGGGCAGATCTATGCCTCAGGTTGTCTCCTTAACAAAGTACTCAGTCTGAGTACCCTGGTCCCCAGGGTCATTTCATTATAACAGGAGATAGTGAGTAATAGTCACCCAGAGTTCGACATTTCTACCACTCAAGAGGAAGGCTGGGAAAATCTTTCATTGTGTGCTTAGAAGATTTCCTAATTCAAGGAGCTCACTGAAAGAATATTCCCTAAACACCATGGCAGTATGCACTTATACTTGCATGGGCCATGACTTATACTTGCATTGACCTATTATGTCATGGATACTCAGGGGATGACACTGGCACACTGACACTGAGTGTCCCACCAGTTTGCACCAGTTGCCACAGGGATCATGGTATGGGAAGCTTGACTGGCTGCTACCATGGTCAGATTTCCATTGTTCCATATGGCAGACCACTGATAGTTTTGTATGTCATGACTCTCAATGAGAATTGGGGGGGGGTTGCTTGTTATTTGTTCTTTTTCAGAGACAGAGTCTCAGAATCTACTCCATTCTGACCTTGTGAGGTGATCATGAATTATCCAACATGGGTTCAGGAAGTTGCTCCCACCAAAAAGCTTCTGAGGGAAAGAAATGGATCACAATAGTCTCTTCACACATCTTTATGAGATGTTCATGAGGGACAAGGCAGGAAAACTTGAAGGATGTTTCCTGGGATACCTGGACAGGAAGAGAGGCAGTGACACATCTGCTCCCTGAAAATGCAATTAGATCACAAGGGGGCGATTTCACCAATCAGAATACAGTGTATTGTTACCCTAAGGGATCTTGTGCTGTGCTAAGATAATTTGGGTATTATTTTGAATGAGACTGTACCCCATAGATGCACATGTTTGGATACTTAGTCTCCAGCTTGTGAAACACTTTGGGAGGGATCAGGAGCTTTGGTCTGGTTGGAGGAAGTGTGTCAGTAGTGGGTCACAAAGCATTAATAATTCAAAAGCCAAAATCATGCCAAGTAATCTCTCTCTCTCTCTCTCTCTCTCTCTCTCTCTCTCTCTCTCTCTCTCCCCAAATCTGTCTGTCTCTTTCCCTTCCCTTACCCACCAACTCCTTTTGTTCCCCACCTGTCTCTGTCTTATGCTTGAGAATCAGATGGAAACTACCAGTGAATGCTCTAAAGCAATGCCAGCCTGCCTATTGCCACAATCCCTTTCCTAGGATGGTCATGTACTCTAAGTCTTTGGAAACGTGGACCCTAAATAATTTACTTTCCCTTATAAGTTACTATGACCACCGTGTTTTGTTATGACTATAGATTAGAAACAAAATTTGACAGGATGGGAAATTCAGTAAGAGAAAGTATTTGTGACTCTCTACCATGTTCCTGTATCTTGTGCTCTAGGGCAGCTGGGACAGGTTTCACGGGAAAATTTATTCAAGAGTCAAGTCCTCATTATGATGACCATGATGACCCACTGCATCATCATTGCCACAAGAGTTGAAGAATGTAGACTACCACAGCAACTTGGTCTTGGCTACAGGTGTGGCCCAGGAACTCTTTTCCAGACAAATTGCTGATCTTGCAAAGAGGTCCATATGCCCAATTACCAAGACCAGCAGCCTCTGTGGAGGAAAAAAGCTCAATTTCATTGGTGTGTTATGGCAAGAGCAGATATCAGAAACTCATCTTCCACCACAAAGAAATACTTAGTGAAGTCAGACTACTTCATCTGAATGATCCCCACAGTTTAGGAACCTACATTCCTGGTGCTGGCAGCTACTGCTGACCCAGAAAGCTGTTCCCTACTGAAAGGTGCCAAGGACACTGCAGACACTTCACTCAGGGAGGATTCATACAGTACCAGTGGCTGTTATCTGCAGCTCTGTGTCAATTAGGGTTCCTTCTAATCCTGACTCAGAAGGTGGGCACTGGGCTCAAAGAAGTCCCAAGGATGCTGGCCTTGCCTGGGCAGTGCTTATGTACAGCCCTATCATACACTACTTGCCTATTCACTGTAGACAGAACAATCTTGGGAGTTTACTTAATCAAAGTCGAGGAATCCCCTATGGGGACATGAAATCTTTATGTTTGTATCATCCTTGGAGAGGGGAACAGTCCCTTGGGGCTTGAAGGAAGAAGGCTGTGAAGATAGAGCAGATGTCATCAGATCAGTCAAAGACTGAGTAAAGCAGAAAGGGGAAGAGGATCCTGGGAAGCATGTGGCCTCTCTTCTCTACAGCCACATCCTGACTGAGCACCCCAGGTCAGGAGTAGGTTTCTGCGGAAGCATCCAAGTGTTGCACCTTGAAACAAACTGGAATCCAGCAGGGAGATATGGTCTTCTCGTCTGTGTATCATGCCTCATAAACTCAAAATCTCCTTCAGGAATATTGTGCTTCTCCTGCTTGGCTGTGGCCCCTGTCACCACCCCATACACTCATCCCTTACTTTACTGCTGCCACACTGGAATATCCTCTGGACAAATCTCCTCCTCCTCCTTCAGATGCTGCCCCTTTCTCCTCCCTCCCTCACTGCTTTTCTCCCATGACATGGCCGGCTTGCTCCACTCCTCTAGTTCCCCCTCCTCTTCTTGTGCCTTTTTACCACTTAAGAGTCAAGATTGCCAGACTTCTTTGAATCTGCTCATTGATTCTGTTGACAGAAAGGAGGGAGAAGTTGATCAGGATCCAGAGTCATGCACTTACTTTTCGTATGTGGACTGAGTAGCAGGATGGATTCCTCTTCATGGCCAGGTGACTAAGGGACTGGTTTCACTGTACAGCCATGAGAGCTGCAGACCAATAAAATTCAGCCTCCCTCTCTGCATGGGAGAATGTTTACAGAGCTTCTTCTCTGGTTGCTAGAGTTGTATGGCATATATGAGAAGTTTGGGGCACACCTCTTTTCTGTTCTGGCCTGGTTCCCTCCAGTGTGTGTTGTGCCCCACCAGGCTGAACACAGACCTGTGGTTTAGGCTTCACGGACCTGGGCCTCATCTTCGACCCTTGAAAATACACATAGAAAGAACTATTTAAGTGACTTGGATATAGAAGGAATTAGTAAAGAATTGCCCTATGCTACCACAGCTCTCTCCATCAGATTCATCCCTTCCTAACACATGCTCCCTTTCACAAAGCCCGGCTTCCTCACATCTTTGCCTGCTCCTCCCCTGGTAACAACCTTTGCTGTATGCTTCTGGCTCAGCTTGCCCAGACTCATCATGAGCAGGATTCAGTGGGAAAACTATTTCTAGGTTAATAGAAAACTTAATGTTTAAGTCTTATGAATGGGTACAGCCTATCAGTGCCAAAGAGCCTTGAAAAGGAACCATCAAATACGCATGTGAATGTTTTGTTTTGCTGCACCATTTCCTAGAACCCCATTTCCCATTCCTGTGTCTCCCTTACCTGGATGTTGAAACTTCTCTACTTGGGGCGAGGAGACAGCAACATAACCCTCGAAACAGGTTCCTAAGCTGCCTCCTCACCCCTTTTCAGCTCCTTCTGCTGGGGTTGCTGGTGGCTATGTGTACCTCCTGAAGCTCTTCCTTTGTATATGGAGATGGGAAGTCGATGGTCATCATGCCACTAACATTTTCGAATTGGTTGTTCCCATGCTGAGGGTGGGACACAAAATACCTAAGATCCCCTGTCATCTGAATAATAAGGTCACTCAAATATTCACTTGCTTTGTTCTCTATACTGCTGGCATCATCATGAGGTTCAGGGCTCATTTTACACTTGCTGTCTTCTAGCACGCAGAATACATCCAGTGTTGTAGAACTACAAGTGATGGTCTCTATCTCAGCCTCATGTGTTTTCCTAAATGAGGCAGCATTTTCTGTCTCCTCAGACATTCTAAATGTGTTCAAATAATCACTCTGTGGAGCAGAATTCATAGGTGAGTTAATATCTGATGTGTAAATCAGGTGAAATAAACTTAGAGAAGCCCTAGATATGTTTTTTATTTACCTTCTGGCCTTTATTGCCTGGCCTTTGTTGTGGTGTTGTGAAAAAAGTGGGCAGAGCCAGCTGACTCCATCTCCTCTTCAATGGAAATCGAGGGAGTGTTATATGATGTGCAGGCCTCTTTGTGGAACAGCTCTTTCTATGGTTTTCTATTTGGCCAATAATATACTTACTTTTTCTTTTATAAAGCATGTCTTTTTGGGCAAGGCCCTCATAAAATCTCTTTGTTCCAGGTGTTTCAAAGTTGTTCTCCTCCAAGTGGCTCAGGGAACACATTTTTTTTTTTTTTAACCACACTTGAGATAACCCACATTGAACCTAGTGACGTAGATGCTGATTGTACATTGGCATCACTGAGATCCCTCCATGATATTTCCTCTGACATGTCCTCTGCCTTTTCAGGTGGAGAAGGGCTCCATCACCTAATGCTAGAAGTAAAAAAAAAAATCATCTGTTGGAGACAAGGTTATGGTTATCAATTTTAATGACATTAAACTCAAAGACCTCTCAAGAATACTAATTATTCATCTTGCAGTCAAAGATTAAAAAAAAAAAACCAAACAAACTCAAATGCCTAAGCACTCGTGAGAAAGTATAAGAAAGTTGAGAGCTGGAAGGAACTGGACACTTCAGCTTAAAACAAAGGTCAGAGAAACAAGATCCGTTCCTTTGAAGGAGGAACAAATCTGAGACTCACCCAAAGCAGGACACAAAATATTGAAATGTCACAGAGGAAAGAGATGTGTAAAATCCATGGGAACCCTCAGGGCTTCTGTCAACCTTCTACTCGAGAGCATTGACAATCCTCAAAGAGAGATACTGCTTAATTAACAACGAGAAGCCAACATTGATGTAACTGGAAAGCAAACATGGACCACCCGCTGCCTTCCAATGGCTCCACCCTGCATATGATGGTAAATTCGGGAGCTTATGACACGTGTGAAGAAATTGATATGGGTGCAAGATAGAAAGAGTAATACAGTCTCTCCCAACACTGACAGCCAAGGGCCAACAGATTGTATAAAGGATTTTACCTGATGGATACAAAGGGCAATGGAGATCAGTGACTCTCAAACAGATTCACAAATGAGACAGGAAAGATCATTCTAAACATTGTAAAAAGACAGTACTTCCCTGATGCCAACACCACACACACACACACACACACACACACACACACACACACACACACAATGTATAATAGAATGTCCTTGATGAACCTCACCTGAAATGAGATTCCTGGTTGAAGATTGGTCAAAAACATATGACAGAGATACTTCATGCTCACAGTGAGTTGAGCATGGAGATCTAGAATAATTCCACATAATTCCACAGAAACACTGAGAAGAGTTAATGGTCAAAGTCAAGGGAAGAGGCCATGTTCAGCCATGAAGAATGAAATTGTGTTATTTTGAAAGTTACACATGAATATACTGTGGTAGTATCCTACTTGTACCAATAAAGCCTGCCTGAAGATCAGAATATGGAGCTTGCCACTAGATAACAATAGAGCTCTGAAGGTCTGTACAGACAGACAGACAGACAGACAGACAGACAGACAGTGAGGTAGCTGGGCAGAATCAGGATATGAGCACAGAGAACAGGAACTTCCTCTCTTGTCTGCTGAGATGCTAAGCAGCTAAGGTGTGGCAGGGGCTCGCTCCTCCTCTTTGATCTCAGGGTTTCCCTCTATGTTTGAATCCGGGTTTTTATTATCTAGAACAATTATGAACTCCATTTACAATATAGGGTTGGTTGTAATATAAACGTTCCAGTTATATCCTGAGACTAATTAGAGCCCAGATTGTGTAGGTAGAATCTAACAAAAAGGGGTCAAAGTGTAAGCACATGACAGTGAATGTTGCAATATAACACATTAGATGAAAATTATCTGATGAAAACATCCAGTTTGCTATATGCATGTGTACAAGTGTCACAGTGACATTTCTTGCTCGACAAAGTTAATGCTTGAAATTAAAGAAAAAGAAACCAGAGTACAGCATAGCCAAGCAAATTTATCAAAATATGACCATTTTTTCAAAAAGCAAATGAAATAAAGAAGAAATCAGTGTGTCAAACACAAGCAGGGAGTGGTGAATCAAAAGAAAACACAGAACAGGAAATCCACAACATGAGAGGAAAAGTCCCAATATCAGGGTCTATGAGACTAGGAAAGCCCAAGTGTATCAGGAGCAAAGCTGAGATCCAGTTGCTCTCCATCCATCCAACTTGAGTTTCTCTGCAGTTTCAGGACTAACCGCAGCACACTGCAATCTCTTCTGTGAATGAATTTCTTTCATTTCTCATAAAGATCAAGTGATATCACTACAAGGGATGGACCAGTAACAGCAGGGAATAACCACACATAGTTCACCTAATACGAAAGACTGTTATTTTATCATGGCAGTAAACAAATCCTTAACAAGATGCAACTTAAGGGACAAAAGTTATCCCTTCTCCCATGCTCTCAGAAAACAGGAAAGGCATGGCAGTTGGGAGGAGCTGGAAAATTGACTGGGGATGGCTCCAGTCACCTAATTCCTCCTGCTGCTCTCCAGTGCTTTAGGGTTCCATGACTTCCCAGACCAATCAGCACTCCATACTAGAGAACAAGCATTCGGATACATGAAGAAGTGTGAGGCCTTTCACATCTATCCTTGAGTACATTTTGTCTTTATTCATGCAAAGTCCATAGTACAAAGGAGGACAGACTCAGGAACTCTGAGCTGATCTGGAGTAGGGACTTGGGTCTGGACTAATGAGATTGTGAACCTACACTCAGTTTCCATGGCATTTTCATTATGACTATACGTTTTGTAAGAATTAATAGTGGGCTGGAGAGATGGCTCAGAGGTTAAGAGCACCGAATGCTCTTCCAGATGTCCTAAGTTCAATTCCCAGCAACCACTTGGTGGCTCACAACCATCTGTAGTGAGATCTGGTGCCCTCTTCTGGTGTGCAGATATACATGGATGCAGAATGTTGTATACATAATAAATAAATAAATAAATCTTTTTTATTTGAATTACAAACAAGATTGAATTACATGACAATCCCAGTTCCCTTCTCCCTCCCTTCCTCCCCTACCCCCACAACTAAAATCCTACCTATCACATATCCTTTCTTCTAATCTACACCTGACTCAACCTTTCTGCTCCCTGATGACCTCTGCATCCTTCCTCTTCTTCCCTTCTCATTCTAGTAGCTCCCTCTCCCCTCTTCCCATGCTCTCAATTTGCTCAGGGGATCATGACCCTTTCCCCTTCTCCAGGGGACAAAGTTTGTCTCTTTTAGGGTCCTCCTTGTTTACTAATTTCTCTGGCTGTGTGGATTGTAGGCTGGTAATCCCTTACTCTATGTCTAAAATCCACATATAAGTGAGTTTGTCTTTTTGTGATTGGGTTACCTCACTCAGAATGGTTTCTTCGAGTTCCATCCATTTTCCTGCAAATTTCAAGATTCCATTGTTTTTTTTCTGCTGAGTAGTACTCCATTGTGTAAATGTACCACATTTTCTCTATGCATTCTTCAGTTGAGGGGCATCTAGGCTGCTTCCAGTTTCTGGTTATTACAAATAGTGCTGCTATGAACATTGTTGAACAGATGTCTTTGTTGTATGAATGTGCTTCTTTTGGGTATATACCTAGGAGTGGAATTGCTGGATCTTGTGGTAGACTGATTCCCATTTTCTTGAGGAGTCGCCATACTGATTTCCAAAGTGGTTGTACAAGTTGGCACTTCCACCAGCAGTGGAGAAGTGTTCCCCTTTCTCCACATCCTCTCCAGCATAAACTGTCCTTGGTGTTTTTGATTTTAGCCATTCTTACAGGAGTAGGATGGTATCTCAGAGTTGTTTTGATTTGCATTTCCCTGATGGCTAAGGATGTTGAACACTTTCTTATGTGTCTTTCAGCCATTTTAGATTCCTCTATTGAGAATTGTCTATTTAGTTCTGTACCCCACTTTTTAATTGGATTGTTTGGTTTTTTGGAGACTAGCTTCTTAAGTTCTTTGCATATTTTAGAGATCGGCCCTCTGTTAGATGTGGGGTTGGTGAATATTTTTCCTGGTCTGTGGGCTGCCGTTTTGTCTTGCTGACTGTGTCTTTTGCCTTACAGAAGCTTCTCAGTTTCAGGAGGTCCCATTTATCAATTGTTGATCTCAGTGTCTGTGTTACTGGTGTTATGTTCAGGTCTCCTGTACCAATTAATTCAAGGGTATTTCCCACTTTGTCTTATAATAGATTCAGTGTGGCTGGATTTATGTTGAGGTCTTTGATCCATTTGGACTTAACCTTTGTGCATGACTATAGACATGGATCTATCTGCAGTCTTCTACATTCCAGCATCCAGTTATGCCAGCACCATTTGTTGAAGATGCTTTGTTTATTCCATGTTATAAATTTAGCTTCTTTGTCAAAAATCAGGTGTTGCTAGGTGTGTGGGTTAATATTGGGTCTTTACCTCTATTCCATTGGTCTACCTGTCTATTTTTGTGCCAATACCAAGCTGTTTTCAAGACTATAGCTCTGTAATAGAGCTTGAAATCAGGGATGGTGATGCCTCCTAGAAGTTCCTTTATTGTACAGGTTGTTTTGGCTATCTTGGGTCTTTTTTTTTTCATATAAAGTTGAGAATTGTTCTGTCAAGGTCTGTCAAGAATTGTGCTGGGATTTTGATGGGGAGTGCATTGAATCTGTAGGTTGCTTTTGGCAATATTGCCATTTTTACTATGTTGATCCTACCTATCAAGAACATGGGAGATCCTTCTATTTTCTAGTATCTTCTTTAATTTCTTTTTTAGAGACTCAAAATTCTTAAGGTACAGGTCTTTTACTTTTTTGGTTAGCATTACCCCAGGGTATTTTATGTTGTTTGTGGCAATTTTAAAGGGTGATGTTTCTCTGATTTCTTTCTACATGAATGTATCATCTGTATATAGCAGGGCTACAGATTGTTTTTTGAGTTAATCTTGTATCCTGCCACCTTGCTGAAGGTGTTTATCAGCTGTAGGTGTTCCCTGGTTGAGTTTTTTGGGTCACTTATGTAGACTATCATATCATCTGCAAACAGTGAAAGTTTGACTTCTTCCTTCCTGATTTGTATCCCCTTGATATCCTTTTGTTGTCTTATTGCTCTAACTAGAACTTCAAGGACAATATTGAAGAGAGTGGACAGCCTTGTCTTGTACTTGATTTTAGAGGAATTGCATTGAGTTTCTCTCCATTTAATTTGATGCTGGTTGCCGGATTGCTGTATATTGCTTTTATTATGTTAAGGTATGTTCCTGTTATTCCTGATCTCTCCAAGACCTTTATCATGAAATGGTGTTGGATTTTGTCAAAGGCTTTTTTCGCCATCTAGTGAGATGATCATGTGTTGTTTTTTTCTCAGTCTGTTTATATGGTGGATTACTTCGATGGATTTTCATATGTTGAACCATTCTTGCATCCCTAGGATGAAGCCTACTTGATCATGGCATGATTTCTCTGATGTGTTCTTGGATTCAATTTGCCAGTATTTTATTGAGTATTTTTGCATCAATGTTCATGGGGGATATTGGCCTGCAGTTCTCTATCTTAGTTGTGTCTTTGGGTGGCTTGGGTATCAAGGTTATTGAAGCCTCGTAAAAAGAGTTTGGCAATGACCCTTCTGCTTCTATTGTGTGAAATACTTTGAGGAGAATTGGTATTAGCTATTTCTTGAGATTCTGGTAGAATTCTGCACTGAAGCCATCTGGCCCTGGAGTTTTTTTGGTTGGGAGACTTTTGATGACTGCTTCCATTTCTTTAGTGGTTATAGGTTTATTCAAGTTGCTTATCTGTTCTTGATTTAATTTTGGTAAGTGAAATCTATTCAGAAAATTGTTTATTCACAAGCCCAAAGGAGGACTGGTTTCTTACCAACTGTGTGTCTCAGAGACAGGTGTGGGGAACAAGGCACATGCTGTATTCTGAGAGGTGGGAGACACTTAGAGGGTCTATAACATCACATAGCTCTTCTCTTATTCACAGCTCCCCAGCTATCTGAAGTCAGTGTGCCCAGCCTGATACAGAGCAGGTTTTACTTTTTCTAGAGGACTTAGTAACCTCAAGCACTTTCTTTGCTCTCCTTTTTATTTGAGAACTCTCCCACTTTCCTTTGAAGGAAGAGCATTACACCTTCTCTTCAGCAGACCTGAAAAGTGCCATCCATATGTTTCATCTTTGGGGTTACTATAGAGGAAACACAGGGAATTGACCACAGGTTCTGAAGTACTGAGTTAGTCTACTTAGTACCCAGCATGGTGACTAAGTGGATAAGGAGCAAGAGCCTAGGCTGTTTAGATACCATGTGAAGGGCTGTTCGGCTCCAGATAGCATGGAGATGGATAGCAGAACAGTGTGTAAATTAGCACTTGTTGGGAATTTTTCCTTTCTGGAAAGTTTCACATACAGGTAAGTGAAATTGTGGAAATAGAAGAACTTTATGTTTTAGGCTGAGTTCTAGATGTGGAGTCACAACAGGGTAAAAGTCCAGCAGCCCCTCAGGCTCTCTATAAATTGTGGCAGTGGACCATAGCCATTGTGTGCCTCTGAGCAGCAAATTCAGCTGCTCACTATCCCCCTCCCACCTCCCGTGCAAGAGTTTATCAACTCAGCCTGTCACCAGAATTAAGGGCAGACCCTAGACCCTGTCAGGCCTAACACTCCAGGTTCAGCTACCTGTACTCACTAAGACAATCCAAAAGGTAAATTAAGAGTGAAAAACCAGTAAAGGGAGATTCATTAAAAGGGGAAGAGGAAGAAAGAAGTCTAGTCATGCTCGAGTCTTAGCGTGCCGACTTGAGGGTTAGGTTGAAGTAGAGGGCAGAAGGTATGCGTGAACGAACAGAGAGAAGATATGCATGGATGAAACAACTTGCAAGGTGTGTTGCATACACCATCCTTCAGGAATTTCTGGTGTGAGATTAAAAGGTCACCCTCCAAAGAGGGGCCATGGCAGCAGTTAGGTAGGCATGGTGGTGGAGCAGCAGCTGAGAGCTTCCATCCTGGTCCAAGAGCATGAGCTAGACAGGGAGCTAACTCGATTGGCTCAGAATTTTTAAAGTTCTACATGCCTGTAATGACACACTTTCTCTAACAAGGCCATGAGTGCTCCTCCTTCCCATACATTTCCACAGTGGAGGACCAAGCATTCAACAGTTTGAGCCTATGGGGGCATTCTCATGCAAACTACCACAATTGATAAAGAACTTGTTGAACAAGGATTTGAGTTCGATCCTACAATTCACATAAAACACCAGACACGGTGGTGTTTACCTGTAAAACTAGCACTGGCAGGTGCACACAAGTGGATCCTCAGAGCATGCTGGGCAGTCTGTCTCCATGAATCCATAAACTCCAAATTCAGAGAGTCCCTGCCTCAAATAATAAAGTAGAGAACAACAGATGACTGCCAGTGCCAGCCCCTGACCTCTGCACATGTAGGCATGGGTATGTATACTTGGCTCACTTAGCAGTCATGCATGAAGCAAACATACACAGTCACTCACTCTCTTTCTCTCTCTCCCAAATGGAAGGAGGGAGGGAGGGAAGGAAGGAGGGCTCTCTTTCCTCCAGGCCTCTCCAAAGCCTTGTACATGGCAGCTGTCTTTCCGGCTCTCCGATTTCAAGGATGTCTCTTGACACAGGTCCTTCCTAGGTTTTCAAAAGGGAATGGTCTCTCCCTCAGGGTGCCCTCATACTGCCATGCTCTCTGGTCATGGACTTACCCTCTGAAATTGCATGTCCCAATAAACCCTTTTATAATTTGACTTAGTTTTGGTGTCTCATCACAACAATAAGAAGTAACTAAGGTACCCACAGAGCCATGTCCCTAGCCCATGGCCTTCTCAGCTTTTCTCACAGCCATGACTCACTTTCTGGCTTGGAAGCATTCTTTCTTTATAAGCCCTCTCTGCTTCTATGACTATCCACATGGCTTTGTCCAATTGACTGTTATGTGCACAAGAGCCTGGAATGTCCTGGGAGTAAGCTCCAGACTCCCTCCTCTCCTGTAGCCCCATGCCAGCCAAACTCAGAGAATGTTTCTAAGAATGCCACATGAACATGACCAGCTGGAACAGTTCTGAGCACAGAGAGCACTCAGGGACTTTGGCAGAATTCCATGCCCACTGTATCTCCTCTTCTACCCATCTGAAAGCTAATGATTCAGATTCTTCAAAGGGCCAAAGTTTGGTTTCCAGTACCCAAGTGGATGGCTCCCAAGTTCTGTAAGTCTACCTCCAGGTGATCCAACACCCTCCCTCCTTTGATCACTCCAGATACCTTTGAACACATGGCAGACACACATACAGACACCACATGCACATACATTTCAAAAAAAGAAATCTTTTTTCAAAGTGGGGTCATTTCTCAGTATCTGCCAAGGGACTGCAATTGTTTATATGGACCACACTTAGTGATGGAAACCATACCCACTAGAACACAGTGGATCCTCAGTATACTAGGATTTCAGCTCTCTATTTGCTCAAGCTCTCCTCAGGGTGAACAGGAGGAAGAGTACATGATGAAGCCTCCAGACACTTGGGGCAGATGAACACTACCTTGGGATACTCTGTCAAGCTGCAGGCTGACTGTATGCAGACAAGATGGTTAAGAACTGAAGTGAGCTGGGAGATGGTGGCAGATGCCTTTAATCCCAGCACTTGGGAGGCAGAGACAGGCGGATCTCTGAGTTTGATGCTATCCTGGCTGGTCTACAGAGTGAGTTCCAGGACACAAGAGGTACACAGATCAGCCCTGTCTGGAAAAACAAAAATCACCACCTCAAAAACAAACAAACAAACAATAAAACTTGAAATGTCACTTTTGTCTTTTCAATCCCCAGGAATACTTTCCTACAATTTCCTCCCAAATATTCATATAAAATACAGGCCTTATATAGCTAAACATTTGAGAGTTATTCAAGTATGATAGGCAGCCAGTCAAAATGGATGCATATATAACAGGGTAGCAAGATGTTCATATAAGATGAAATGAATTAGCAGGTAGCCAGTCACAATTGAATGAAGACATCAGTAAAATAGAGGGGTGAAGGATTGTGCACAAACATTTGATCCCTTCCCTTAGAATAATATGTATTTCTGGTATAAAAGAAACTACCTTTTCTGTGTTAAAATCCTGCAGCACATACCTCATAGGAAACCAAACCACAAAGACTTATGACACAAACTATGGTTTGGCTGACATAGACGTTTTTCAGAGTGGTTGTTAGTGTGTGCTCAGTTTCTAACGACTACTGCACAGTGAGGCATTTGTAGCAGCACAAAATGCACTAATTAAGTTTGGACCACATTTGTATTTCAGAATAGGTCACAGGCTGGAGCCAGACATCCTGGCTTTAGACATAGTGATTCCATTTGCTAATTGTGTCCATTTGGGCATTGCCTTAACATATTAGCTGATTAATAACTAGAGTCTCCAGAGATGTTGTGCATTACCGGGCTGTATCTCCTTGGACCCCAGGAAGGGGCCTTAGCCTGAAGCTCTTGCATCAACAGTTCTTTGCTTTGCTTCAAAGTATCCTTTGCCCTTGAGATGGTTTCATCTTGTCAGCCAGCCTGTATCTTGCTCTACATTTCTCCATATTGTATAAAACAGTTGTTAGGATTTGCTTGTTTTCTTGCCCTGAAAGACTCCAGTTCACAGGCAAGTTTGACTCCAATTGAGACTGAAAGGTAAATGTACTCTGGGTGGACACAGAAACAGGAGCATCCACATAGCAGGGACTGCTGATGAGTGCTTATCCTTGGAAGTTAAAGGGTGCCACCCTCCAAGGTTAGCGGGGAACAATGTGTATTAAAATCCTATCAGAATAAGGCCTGTGTAGTTTGAATGAGAATTTCCCCCATTCAGTCAGAATATTCAGTCCTCAGTTGACCACACTGTTTGGGGAGCCGAGGGGGTGTGGCCTTGCTAGAGGAAGTGTGTTACTGGAGACAGGCATTCAGAGTGTAGACTCATGCTATACCTATTTGCTCTTTATGTTCTCTGTGGTTCAAGATGTGAGTTCTTAGCTGCTGCTCCAGCAGCCTTTACTCCACTATCATGGACTTTTATCCCTCTGGAACTGAAAACACAAACTCTTTCTTCTAAAAAGTTGCCTTGATTATGGTGTTTTATGAAAGCAACAGAAACAAGTTAAGAAATCAAGAGAATGATTAATAGCTTTGAGAAACAGAAAATTGATGAACAAATACCTCATTGAAACAACTGATAATCTAGTAAAATTACCAACAGCAAACAGACAAGCTTGATTTAATTCAATGGCCATATATAAACTTCTGTGTAGGCAGAGAAAGCACATTACCACCTAACGCATGTGGACTGTCTAAGAGAACTGACTCTATTGAATCTTGTTGCAGGATATTTGATCACACTGTTAACTCCAAGATTTTGTTACTGAAATAAAATCAACCATAGGTCAAGAGGTGGAGCAAGCAACCAGTTGACTGGAAGTAACCATAGAGATGAGGGGAAGTTGGGACGTCTGAGAGAGACGGGTGGGGGACACAGGAAGTAGAAGGGAGGGACATCCGGTTGGAGGAGTTTTGTTTCAGATGGCATAGGAGAGAGCCCTCTTTCTAAGATAATGGCAGAGGAGGAAGGTCAGCTAGTTGCTTTCTCTGTCTCTCTGAGCTAAGCAGGTTTTCATACCAGCATTTGGCTCCTGAGTCTTTATTGGTAAAATAAAAAAGATAGAGACTTAGTTAAAACAACATTTACTTCCCTACCTGGAGGTGTGGAGGTGGCTGAGGTGGTGGCAGCTAGATGTGAAGGCTCCCCCAGGCTGCAGCCTTGGCAGTGAGACATTGGTGGCTGCAGAGGTGCAGTCAGCAGCTGAGGCAGCGATAGAATCAGGTGCAGATGCTGTACTGCAGAAAAAAAAATTCATCATAATGTAAAATGTGTTTCATTTTTTACTGAAAATTTTTAGTGTGTATATGCATGTGTCCACTCAAGACCACACACACACACACACACACACACACACAAAGGTCAGAGGATAACTCTTGGGAGTCGTTTCTCTGTTTCCATTATTAGGTTCCAAAGATCAAACTCAGGCTGTCAGGCATGGCAGAAAGCTATGTAACCACAGAAAACTACCTAACACACTAAATCCCCGTGTGTGAGAGAAGCTTCACCAGGTATCAGCCCAAGGCTGTGACCAGGCCATAAGGGGACTGACTCAGCCACATGTAGTAAGCTGTTTCGACACAGGAACTCTTTCTGAGTATGGGGACTCATGCCTGTATCCTAGGACAGAGAGGCTGAGGCAGGAGAATTGTTATGAGTTGGAGGCCACCCAGATCTACATAATATGTTCTAGGGCAGCTTGGGCAGAATGAGAGATTATGTCAGAAAAACAAACAAAAACAGAAAACAAAACCTAGAAATAGAAATGAAACAGCCATGGGCTAACTAGCTGACCAAAGGTGACCAGCCTGTGCTTCTCTGGGGTCGCAGCCATCACTGACCCGGTGTTCCCTACAATTTTACATAGTGCACTGTCCAGGCTCCATGTGACATGGTTAGTTTGTATTTTCAGCTTGATGTCATCTGGGAAAAAGGCATCCAGGTGAAGGAATGCCCAGATCAGATTAGCCTGTAACTATGTCTGTGGGGAATTGTCTGGACTGGTGACTGATGTGGGCTGGCCCAGGTCACTGTGGCAGGCTGCGCCAGCCTCTTCAGCTGGGAAGGAGAGCACAGAATATAAATTTGGAGGGACAACAGTGAGTAGGAGCCTGGCTCCTGGGGTAGCACATGGTCCAGTTTGAGAGCCTCAGGTCACCCTTTGTCACCTAGTTAGTACAAAATTGTTGGGTATTCTGTCTTGACATTTATTTTGATTTATGACATAGTGTTTCATTCTTTACCCTAAACTGACCTAGAACTATGTAGCTCAAGCTGATCTCCAATTCTAATGAGGCCTCTAGACCGGTGATTCTCAACCTTCATAATGCTGCGACCCTTTAATTCAGTTCTTCATGTTGTGATCACCCCTAATCATAAAATTATTTCATTGCTACTTCATAACTATAATTTTGCTATTTTTATGAATAGTAATGTAAATGTCTGATATGCAGGATATCTGATATGTAACCCCCAAAGGGGTCTCAACCCACAGGTTGAGAACCACTGCTTTAGATGGACCTTGTTTTGATACTATCTTGGGATCATGAAGGGTATGTGTCGGCCTCAATCTGGCCTCCCCTCAATAAAGCAGCATTCTGGGGAGTTCTTGTCAGGTGTTCACCTGTATGTACATGCATGAGTCTGATAACACACTAAGCAGGTGCTCACTCTGTGCACGTACAAGAGTGTAATAAAATGAGTTCTCTTACAAGAGCTGTCCTGTCTGAGGACCTAACAAAGAATGAAGTCAGTGAGGAAAGGCTGGGAAAGGCGCACTCACCAATTTAAATTGCTGCCAGGTGTCCAGCCATGAACTAGAGTGCCAATTGTCTACAACTCCTTAAGCCAGTGCAGTGTAGAGCCATGGTTGCCACACCTTAGAGCTGAGGGTAGTTAACAGTGAGCTGCTCATGGGCCCTGCTCTGGGAGTAGGGATAAGCAAAAGCAGAAGACTGACGGAGATTTCACACCCTCCTCAAATCTACTGAAAAAACAGAACTGTAAAACCCCAAGCAGGATCCAGAGGCCCTGTGGGGACTGTGTCAAGGCAGAGACCAGAGGTTCAGAGAGGGAACATTGCCAATCATGAGCAGTGATGGACTTGGGAAACATATGATGGAGAAATCCTGTGGAGCTCTGCACAGAGCACATCTGTTCTCCCATGATGCTATCAATGAGGATCCAGGCAGTCTCTGGAGGCACAGAGCTTCTTGTGAGCCAGGTGAAACTGTAGGCACAGCTCCATACCAGGAAGTAGGACACAGCCCTGAGGCCTAGGCTGCTAGGTTGTATGTTGTACATTGTGCATCATATCTGGAAACCAGCCTTAGGGGGCTGTATCTATCCACTGACAGCACTCACTCAGCTTGGGCTCTTTATGGAAAAAGCTGTGGCTGAGCCAGTTTCTGTCAGACAGTTGCATGAAGGCTTACAGGCTGAGAGTCACATGGCCAACTAAGAGTCCATATGAGAGGAAGTAGCTGACAGCAGAAAGCTTTCCCACCCAGAGTGACAACGGGAGTGAGGTAGCACACCTTTCAGATCCCACTGGGGTTTGGACTATCTCCTAGTGGCATGCATTTCTGTAAGTGTAGTCCTCACTTCTCATGATGGGGCCTACTAAAACCAAAACCATTCAAAATGCAGAGCTGTGGAGCCCAGTCCCAGTAGATAACGTCTACAAAACACTCCTTCAGCTAAGGCTCAGAGAACGTTAGAGAAGAGGGGGGCAGAGATTGTAAGAACCAGAGGATTGAGGAGCTTGTTGTAAAGTCATGTCTGCTTATAATATCAGAAGTTACAACTATGAAGTCTCATCAACATGACTGCGCAAACATGAGCTGAACAAGGATAACACCAATAGTCATGCCAAAATGGATGGGGAAAAGCCCACGAGGCCTCAGTTCTACACAAAAACTACAGGCAACTCATTAATACTGAACGATACTGAGAAATACTCTTCCCCAGGGAAGACCACACTGACTGGTTATCCAATATCAATGGTTAGCTCTGAAAACATATATATGGGTAACATTATATAGCATAGGTAGGTTATTATTTATGAATATATGTGTATATATATGCATATTAATTGCTGCTACATGCAGCAATTAATGAAAATCAGATAAATTTGAGGAAGACAAGGAGGGGTATATAGGAGGGTTTGGAGGGAGGAGAGGGAAAGGGGAAATGATACAATTATAATATTATAATCTTAAAAATAAAAGCAAAAAGAGGATACACATACAACTGATTGCCTGCATGTGTGATTGTGTATGCATGTACACATGTGAAGATTAGCAAGCTTGTAAGTGGAGAGTTTGTGAATGTGTGTAAGGGGGTAAGCGTGCATGGAAGTACTGTCAGTGTGTAAAAATTTGTAAGTTTTGCTGCATGCTTGTGCAACACTGTGTTTAGGGTTAGATTTGGTGTTGGAGAATATTATTTTAAGCTGTGTGACTTTGGTTTATGCTGCATTTGCTTAACTCTGTGAAGCTGAGTTACTGTGCCTGTCTAAAACACCTGATGGTAAAATAAACAGCTGAATGGCCAATAGAAAGGCAGGAGCAAGCATAGGCAGAGCTGGCAGACAGAGAGGATAAATAGAAGAAGCATCAAGGAAACAAGGGGAGAAGAACATCAGGGTCAGCCACCCAGACAGCTATGGAATAAGAAGGAAAGTAAGATATACAGAAGTAAAAAAGATAAAAGCCCAGAGGGAAAAGATAGACGGGTTAATATAAGTTAAGAAAAGCTGGCTAGAAACAAGCCAAGCTAAGGTCGGGCACTCATAAGAATAAGCCTTCATGTGTGATTTATTTGGGAGCTGGGTGGTGGGCCCCCCAAAAGCCTAAAGAGTAAAACATTGCACAACAATTTAGGGTCAGGGTTAGTGATAGAATTACTGGAGATAGTTTAGCAAGATCTGGGCTTCATTTGGGCCTTTGTTTATGGCTAGGTTTATGGTTCTGCTACTGTGAACAGTCATGGTTAGACCTAGTGCTTGCTTTAGAAATAAGAATGAGGTTAGGACTTGGGTTAGAGTTAGGAATAGTGTTAGGGTTAGGGTTAGTGCTGTTTAGATCTCAGGTTGACTAAGGATAGAGATTGGGATAGGGTCTCTGTTAGAATTAGGATTATGTTTAAGATTATTAATTAGGTTAGCGTTAGGGATAGGTTTAAGGACAGAGTTAAAAACAAGTGTAATGGCATTGTGAATTTGTGTGAGACTGTGTGTATAAGCATGAGTGTGGGCGAATGCAATAGCCCGTTCCAGTGTCTTGATGTGTTTGTGTGATAAGTTGGTGTGTGTCTATATGATTATGATTTAGTGTACATGGCTTTTAGTGTAGGATTGTGCTTCTCTGGGTATGTTTGGAATGTGTGTGTGTGTGTGTGTGTGCATAGAAGTGACAATGTACAATGGAAAAGTGCACAGCTATGTTGTGCAAGTGTCAGTGTAGCAGCTGTGCAAAGGTGTAAGGGGAGTTTGTGACACCATGTATGAGTGTGTATGTGTACATGCATGCAAAAATAAGTGTGAACATTGACTGTGGGTGAGAGAAGAAAAGTATGCAAGAGTGTGTAAATTCACATGAGTATCAGCGGCAGAATGTATGCTGAGTGTGTGTTTTGTAGTGTGCTAGTATATAGCATCATGTTCAATAAACATTCTATTGCTGAGATAGACATAACAAAAGCCATTTGGAAGGAAGTGTTTATTTCAGCTCACAGGTTAATCACCCAGGAGAGGAAGCCAAGGGAGGAACACAGCACAGGACCTGAAAGCAGAAACAATGGAGAAAAGCTGCTTACTGGCTGGCTTCTCCTAGTGTGCTTAGCTACCTTTCTTCTACAGCTCAGGTTTATGTGCTTAGAATAGCCCCACCCACAGTGGGTTGGGTCCTCCATTATAGTAATGAAGAAAATGCCTCACAGATATGACCCCAGGCCGACTGACAGAGACAGTTCCTCAATTGAAATGTCTTTGTAAGAGTGTATCACCCCAGGCCTATGGATGGCAGGTATTCCTGTCACCATAATCCACTCTTGTGACAGATGCCCCATTCAACACGGAAAGCCATGTCTACCGCATGGAGGGCCAGGACTACAAATCCACCTCGGAGATTAGTCCTGAGGTCTGGAACCTGGTGACTGGCTATATGTGGTGGGAAGCAAAGAGGACCAGCAGATCCAGGGAATCTGTGTCCAGTGCAGGGAAGAAAGGAGAAAGGCTGAGTACTGAATAGATGCTTTAAACTCTCCCCATCCCAGTAATGAACAATGTTTTCAAAGAATGGAGACTATTCATCCCATATATCTTTTTTTAAATTGGAAATAATTTTTTTCATCCCCTATAATCTGATCCTGGTTTCCCTTCTCTCATCTCCTCCCTGATCCTCTCCACTTCCCCACATATAGAACCCAAAGCCTTCTTTCCCTATTCACTAGCAAACAAACAGGCACATTGGGGCGGAGAACCAAACCAAATCGAAACAAAACAGAGGGAAAAAATAGATAAAGCACAAGAAACGTACACACGCAGGAGCGCACACACAAAACCCATTAAAACACGTAAATGGAACTCCTAATATATAAGCAAAAGACCAGTAAGATTTAAAAAATGCCCGGGGACTCCTTGACTGGTTCCTCAGGGCTCAACGGTGGCCGATCAGGAATTTTCCACTGTCATCACACAGGCCAAGCTGACTTGCTGAATTCATCTCTGGTCATTGTGCCGGTCCACCAAGCTTCAAAAACAGATGCCACCAGCCACACTAAACTGAAAACGCCTTATCGAGCCGTGCGTCATCAAGCCACGCCCCCTGCCTCGTGGGTAAACCGCTCCACCAAAAAGGAAAGGAGCATGCGCAAAGCAAAAGACAAGCTAGCATAGGGATAGCCACGGTTGGCCACAAAGGCGCGTGCGCAGTGATTGCGTCAGCGCCTTTTACGCCTAAATTTATGTATTCCATGGAGGAGTGTTGTGTGCGGCATAAAAGCAAAAGCTGTTTAGGGATTCTTGGCAGAAGCGATAATTGCATGTAATCATAAATACCCTTCATCCAAGCGGCTTTTACCAAGTACTCAGTATATGCCAGGCACTTTTCTGGGTGTTGCTACCTAAGCGAGTGGTCTATCAAGGGTCTGATGGCCATACAGGGTACAGCTTTCCATCACACTATTCCCTGCCAAACACACTGCCCTGTGCACAGTACAATCAAGCAATCGGCTAAGTAGATTCCTCCGGAACCAGCCCTCAATGCTGGAGCTGCCATCCCAAGGCCTGCGGCGACTCTGCATGAAAACGAGTTGCCAGTAGGAGGCGCTGTGGAACCTCCTGGCGGCCCGGGTCCAACGCTCACCTTTTTCAGGCTACGCTGATGGCGGCAGCCGGTGCTGCACTCGGGACATCTACAGGGCTGGAGGCGGCGACGCTGCAGAAGCTAGCGCTTCGGCGGAAGAAAGTGCTGGGAACCGAGGAGATGGAGCTGTACGAGCTTGCACTGGCTGCAGGCGCCGCCATCGACCCTGATGTGTTCAAGTGAGAAGGAAGGGTCGGGGCTTCTAGCTCATTCTCCTTGCAGATAAGCCTGCTTCAGGACCCCTCCTGCTGGCATCCACTACTCTGAAAACTCCCGTGTCACTGTTCGGGTTTTCAGGGCGGTGGCCCAGCCGGCCACCTTAAGGTCAGCTTTAAGGCTTGCGGTTTTCACTGAGCACTGCATTTGCTTTCTCAGGATCCTGGTGGACTTGCTGAATCTGAACGTGGCTCCCCTGGCCGTCTTCCAGATACTGAAGTCCATGTGTGCCGGGCAGCGGTTGGCGAGCGATCCCCAGGACTCCGTATCCATATCTCTGTCCACATCAGAGACTAGAGGTTAGAGGTGGGCCGTTACTTCCGGTGGCGGGTGGCAGGGATAGGGGGAGGGGCGGAGAACCAAAGGCTGGCTTGCCTCAGAATGGCTCAGTACGTCTGTGGGTCTCCAGTCAGGTCTGCAGACCAATTCAACTTCTAGGACCTTAGTTGGCTCCACATTTGGGATTGTACTGCTGGATCGAGGACAATCCAAGTATGCTAGAGTCTTCTGTCTGACACCTTCCCACCTCTTCATCATTCCTTCATTCTACAAGTACTGACGGGAATAAATATGGCTTTGGTCTCCATCTACCTGACAATCCAGTCTGAGGAAATACTCAGAGAACAAGACAGACAACTCCTTACCTACCCTTTCCAGGCCCAGGTCTAGCTCTCCTTCTTCATCTCTGGCCAGGCCTGCGCACATCCATGGAGATTATTTGGGTTACAGGATTGGAACCATCTGACTGCCTTAGAACATACAGTAGAAGTCCCACAGAAAGATTATCCCAGTGCTCAGGAGTGAAGGGCTCCCTGCTCTTGTGGTCATGTCTGGGATGGTGTATATGCAGATGGTGTTTAGTCAGGGTGATTTATAGAAGGATCTCAGGTCCTTGCACC
Organism: Cricetulus griseus; assembly: GCF_003668045.3. Lineage (NCBI taxonomy): Eukaryota > Metazoa > Chordata > Mammalia > Rodentia > Cricetidae > Cricetulus > Cricetulus griseus. The sequence continues at coordinate 72,889,120 of NC_048597.1, read as the reverse complement.
TACCCACTCTGTCTGTTGCATCTGCTCTCATTGGCTGTGGGAACTCTGAAATACAGCATCCAGGCAAGTGGATGGAGATCCAGTGCTGGATCCCTGCCTAAAAGCATAGGAAGAAGCTGGAAGGCATCCAATGGGGGTAAAGTACCAACCTCACCAGAGAAGTGGGACTGTCAGGCCTGCAGACAGTGACACTCCCTCTTTCTGCTTAGTTTGTGGCTCTCTGGCCTCTGTGGCCCTCCTTTCTTGGCTAGGAACAGAAGCAAGGCCATTCTTTTCCTCAGGCCTGCAGCCTCTCCAGTTTCACTCTATGGCCCAGCTGCCATGCCCTGGCCTCTCTGCCCCCATGTCCCACTCTTGTCCTTTTGCTGCCTGTTTTCTCCTTTCACTGACATTTTTATTGTTTGATCTCTGGATTTGAGGTTGATGTGCACTCTGGAAATTGCCACTGTTCCCACACGGCCGGAGCAGCTTTGAGCCACAAGGCATGGGCAGTGTAGACCTTTCCAGCCATGGAACTCAGAAACAGGACCTGTTTTCTTGCTCAGTTTACCAAAAACTGGGCTGGCACTCCAGGATACGACCAACACTCCCACACTGGCACACTTTAAATATCCCTAGCCCAGACAGAGGATGTAAGGCAGGGGCAGTGATCAGGCATCATGGTGTGCTGTGGGGAACATGGCCCAGCCTCTTAAGCACTATCCCTCAGCTAAATTCAAAGTATGGAAAAGGGAACAGATGCCACCCCCAAACACCATAAGAGTGACTTTCTGGTCTCTCTCTCTCTCTCTCTCTCTCTCTCTCTCTGACACACACACACAACTACTTGTAAATTGAGTTTTCTTGTAAATTGAGTTTTCTTGAATGCCTCATTTTTGGGCTAGGATACCCACCAGGTATCGGCAGGTATGGCAAGGTCAGGCATCCAGAATTAGGGTGTTTGTGCTCCCAGGGTTATTGAGTCACCCCTCTTCCATGTCCTTCCTATGTTGCCCACCTTTGTTCCAGGTCTACCGTTAGGTTGTGAGGGTTGAGGAGAAAGGGTAGGGATAGACTACAGGATTAAATGAGGGGTTTCTGGAGAGGACAGGAACCATAGAGTTGTTAGCTCTGGAGACTTTAGTCCTAGAAGGTCCTGAGGGCCATGGTATCAATAGGCGGTTTAGGAATAATGGCTGATGTGGAAGAGGTGAAGCAGGGAGCAGGGCAGAGGTGGGGCTAGACCTTAAATGTACTGTAGCTCAAGACTACCAGGTGAGGCACAGAGAGATCTCTGGCTTGTGTCTTAGCATTCATACACACGGACCTTTCAGCCACCCTCTCAATAACCAAATATAGGATGGGGAAAGTAACAGGAGTGGTCAGGGTGATCCAGCTGGAGGGGTGAGATAGCCTGTAATAACAAAGTTTGTGGCCAAAGGTGGCCAAAGCTTTCCTGTAGGAAAGATTGGTGTTGCTCCAGGCCACAAATTAAGAGTGCTGTTCAGCCTCCAGAGCCTGTAAGATACTGCAGTCACAGAAAGACCATCTGGATGGCCGGACCCTGGCTGTCTAAGTTGCCCTCAATAAATCACCCATGTCTATCAGAAAAATGGGAAATGATCTTGCAGAAGCTGGTCACAGTTGTCATCAGTCAAGCTGGTCACAGTGGTCTTCAGTCTTGCAGAGGAAAGTAGCTTTAGGGAAACTACACAGTTTGAAAAGCTATTCCTCCAGAAAGTACAAGGTGAAATTTGTTGTGTGGAAGACAGAAATCTCACATAAACTGTACTGTCTGGTAAGTGCCCTGAGCCATAATGGGGCAGCTGTTATCAAGGCTGGATATTGAAGGGTGGTTTGAAGATTAACACAACAGCTTATAAATGAATACATATGGACACGTTGAGATGATAATACAGTTGTCCCTTGATAGCGGTAGGGATTCATTCCAAGACCACCCCTCTCCCACAAACAACAAACTCTACAAATAAGAAATGCTCCACTGCCTTATATAAAGTGTGTTCCCTTATGCATGCTTGCTTCTTTCTGTCTTCCTTCCATCCTTTCATCTTTTCTGTGCTGGCCAGGGAACTTAGGACTTCTGTACCATGTTCTGCCCTCAAACCCTGGCACATAGGTTTTCTTCATACTAGGTATGAATCATTATTGTAGAATATTTTAATTAGGCAAAGATGTGCTACTTTTGTTTATGCTGCAGAATATTACTTTAACTGTGTAAAGGTGTATTACTTTTGTTTATGCTGCATTTGTTTAATTATGTAAAGATGTGTAGCCTCAGTTTCACCTTGCCTGCCTAAGACACCTGATTAGTCTAATAAAAAGCTTAATGGACAATAGCTAGGCAGAGAAAGGATAGGCTGGGCTGGTGAGGAGAGAATAAATAGGAAGAGAATTGTAAGCTCGAGAAAGAAGAACGAGGATGAACAAGAGAAGGAGGAGGAGAGAAGGAGGGGGAATGAGAGAAGGAGGAGGAGGGAAGGAGAGACTCGCCTGGGGCCAGAAGCCAGGCAGCCATCAGCCAACCAGACATAGAGACAGCAAGAAAGTAAGATAAGGTAAAAAGCTTCAAGGCCAAACATAGATGAAGAGAAACAGATTAAGTTATAGGAAAAGAACTAAGCTAAGGCCGAGCATCAAAACTAATAATAAGTCTCTGTGTCATGATTAGGAAGCTGGCTGGTGGCCTAGAAGAAAAAGCCTGGTACAGATTATGCCACTGAGCTACATCCACAGACCTGTTTGATACTTGTCTGACAAATACTGGGAGTACAGGTATCTGGCACATGGGAATGCACACACACATGAAAGTAGTGACCCTTTCTATCTCTTCTAATTAGCTTTGGTTTGAAGTCTATTTTGTCAGACACTAAAAATAGCTACACCTGCTTGCTTCTTGGGTCCAATTTCTTGGAACATCTTTTCCATCCTGTAATCATTCTAAGGTGACTTCTTTTCTGATAGTGAGGTGTGTTTCATGAGTGCAGCAGAAACACAGATCCTTTTTTCTAATCCAATCTTTTAGTCTGTGTTTTTTATTGAGAGAATTGAGACCATCAATATTGAGTTATTGGTGAAAAGTGTTTATTCCCGTTACTTTGTTGTTATATTGTGGGTTTTTTCTTCTTCCTTTTAGCTGTTCTGGGATTATTTCTTCTGTCTTCTTGGGAGTAGTTAACCTTCTCCTTAGGCTGGCATTTTTTTTTCCTGGTGCCTCTTGTAGAGCTTGATTGAAATTATTTAAGTTTGTTTTTAATGTGAAATGTTTTCTTTCTCTGTCAATTGTGATAGATATTTTTGGTATGTATAGTACTCTGGGATTCCTGGCCCTTCTGGTTTTAGAGTCTCCATTAAAAAGTCAGGTGTTAATCTGGGGGGGGGGGCTGCCTTTATGTGATTGGGTCCTTTTTCTCTTGTAGCTTTTAGTGTACTTTCTTTGTTCTGAACTTTTAACGTTATAATGTGTCATAGGGAATTTCTTTTCTTTCCTGTGCATTTGGTGTTCTGTATGTTTCTTGTTCCTCAGTGGGCACCTCCTTCTTTAGATTGGGGCAATTTTTTTTCATGGTTTTGTTCAAAATATATTTTGTGTGCCAGGCACATGCCTTTAATCCCAGTACTCAGGATGCAGAGTATATATATATTTCTGTGACTTTGAACTGAATTTCTTCTTCCTTTATACCTATTATTTGTAGGTTTGGTCTTTTCATATTTCTTGTATGTTTTGAGCTTGTGTTTTGGTTTAACATTTTCTTTGAGTTATCCACTGTCTTCTGCCTTGTCTTCATGACATGAAATTCTCTCTTTCATGTTTTTTAATCTGTTGGCTTATCTCTGAGGTTTTTCTTGACATCCTCAGTTTTTTGTTTCTAGTTTTATTTCAGGTTGGGTTTTCTTTAGTGATTTTGTTTCTTTGTTAAATTCTATTTTCATGGTATGACTTGTTTTCATTACATCATTCAAGTGTGTTTTCACATTTGGTTTTATTTGTTTTTGATTTTTGAGACAGGGTCTCTCTATGTAGCCCTGGTTGTCCTGGAATTCACTCTGTAGACCAGGTTGGCTTTGAACTCACAGAGATCTGCCTGCCTCTGCCTCCTGAGGTATCGAGGAATACAAATGGAATCAGAGATAGGTTATTAACAGGTAATTTATTAGGGTATATACTCACACGAGGGAACCAGTGACCAGGTTGGCATTCTGAGCAGGTCGGACCCAGAATGCTTTCCAGTGCCGGCTCAGCAGACAGAGAGAGCACATGCCAGCTCTCCTTGCTCTTATCTATACCCTGCTACATACCTGTGACCACGTCCAAATGGTCGTGGTTAGCAGTACCTGTAATCAGGGTCTCTCCCTACATGAGTGCTGGGATTAATGGCATGTGCCAAAACCACGGGCTTTTCATGGTCTTTTTAAAGGCCTTTATTCACATCCTCTTTAGAGTCTTTGAATACATTCACAGTTGCTGTATTTACATTCCTGCCTTATGCTGAGTTGTTTTTCCCAGGGCCTAACATAATTGGGTTGCTGGTTTCTGAAGGAGATATATTGTCTTGGTTGTTCATGTTTGTGTGTTTTATAGGACATAGGCATCTGGAGTTACAATGTTTGATGTGCTTCTTGGTGTATGTATTTGGTCTTTATTTATTGTGAGTGTTCCATTCTTTATTTGCAGTTGCCCAATCTGGGTCCAAGCCAGGTGTGGCCTTTGTGGGATCTTGAGTCGAAGCCATGTTTGATGACTATGGGTCCCTGGTAGAGAGTGGTTCTTGGTCCCTGCAAAGTTTGTTGGTTAAGGGGTCCCTGGTAGAAAGATGTTTTGGCAGGTCAACGGGGAGTCACAAAAGAATGGAGATGGATTGGAAGGAAAGGCTAAGAGGGTGGTGGGAAGGAATGGGAGATCCTCTGTTCACCAAGAGGTGGAGGCCATAGGGGATGTATCAGGCTGGAAGGAGGAGCTGCTGTGGGCAGACTGCAGCAGGACTAAGAGTAAGGCAGGAATGGAGAACAGGAAGGAAGTTGAAGGTCCCTTACCTAAGTCTCAGCCTAGTGTGGCAGCTTTGAGTCCCTGGTAGAGAGAGGCTCTTCAGTTTTGGGGAGTCACAGAGGACTAGAGGAGTTAGAAGAAAAGACCTCAGGGCTGTCAATAAGAACTTAGGGTATAGTGGTCTACATCATGGAGATGAGCTGGGGAGGAAAGAGTGACCTTGAACTTTTTATATAGCTGAGGATGACATTGAATTTGTGACTTTTTGCCTCTCTCTTTTGTCTCTTTGGTAAGATTGTAGTCCTGTGTGGTTTATGCATGTGCATGCTAGGCATACAACTAATGAACTTTCCCACCAGCTCCTCACCAGCCTTTTAAAATGAAAGAACACCTTATAAAGTGTAGGCTGAGTTAAGAGTACATGTACATCTTTGTCCCTTGGTTAGTGGATGCTCCAGAAGCATTGATGAGGCCCAGAGGGCAGCAGTACCAGCTGATGACAGCATAGACCTGGGGTTACTCTGAGTGCCCACACTCTGTGTCCACCAGACCCTGCCCACCATCCTTGAGAACAGCTGTTCCCTTTGGGGGAACTGAATTGGCTTCCACCTGGACAGCATGCATGTGTGGGATGGGGGTGCCAGGGAGGTGCGGCCATGAGTGTTTTTGCCTTGCCTGTAGCACTCCTAGATCAGGGTCTGCACAGTTTTTCCCTCTGAGTAGTTTTGACCTCTTGTTATAACCCTAATATTAACAACACACGCATGGCCATCTTCATACACCATCCCCCCCATCCCCCCCACGGCACAAATCCTCTTTGGAGCAACAGAAAGGGATAGGAGCAGTAGGGTGCTCTACTGCTCTTTCAGAGCTCCTAAGGCCACTCCAATGTAAATGACATGGTGGGTCTCTGCCACCCTGGCCCAATGTCTGGCTCTAGGGACTCTCCATCAGGGATGGATGGCAGGCCATTGCCTTTGGAAGTTTCCTGCTATCAAGGGTTACAGTGTGCTGAAGAGTTACTCCTGGCTTTAGGGGATTTGGGGAGAACTGATTTCTGGAGAGAATAAGCCAGGACATTTTATCAACTTGGTACTGTTTCGGGACCTTGCCCTCATCTTCCCACACTTCCTTATTCCTAATATCCCTGCCACGGCAAAACTGGTCCTTCTGCTGTGAGGTGCTGCTTGGTACAATGTCATATCTTTGCACTGTTTTCTTTGGGCCCCCTTGTCTATAGGTGAATGTGCCTACTAACAAAAGCATGTCATTTCTGATGGTTCCAAGGCTGTGTGGATCTGGATTTTTGTCTTTGTCTTATGGGCCGGGAAATAGAATTTAAGGCGTCAAGTGTTCTAGGCAAGTCTTGTACCACAGAGCTTTGTCCCTGTTTTTTTCTTATTTTCTATCCCCCGCCCCCACTTTTGTTTTCATTTTTTTGAGACAGGTTGTCTGTGTATAACAGTTTTGGCTGTCCTAGAACTTGCTTTTTAGACCAGGCTGGCCTCAAACTCACTGAGATCCACCTGCCTCTGCTTCCTAAGTACTGGAATTAAAGGCGGGTGCCACTACTGCCCAGCTTCCCTGGTGTTTTCTAAGGCTTGTAGTTATGTTGGGTTTATCAACATGTTGTCAGATTTAAGGATAATCGTTATTTGTTCTTCTGTGCTTTTCACTGCCTTTTGTTTTCCAGAGGGGTCTGCTCAGTGTTGGGGTGTTGCTCAGATCTGTGGTTCAGGCTGAAGAAGAGCTGTTTTTGAGTCAGACTCACCTTTTACTTGTTGGAGTGAGCTGTGTTCCTGTCTCTGTCAGGAAGCACCCAAGCTATCCATCTCACATACTCACTTAGTCCTGATTGCTGAGAGACAGTGGCCTCTGAGGTGATACTAACTGAGGGAGTGCTGCAAGGTGCCTTGGCATATCTGTGCAGAGAGACTGTATGCATGCTGACTGGCCAGTCTGGAATCCGTAATGGCAGCCATGTGTGCAACTGTCTTCTGTCTTGTGGTGTTGATGAATGACTGGTATACTCAGTGCTCCCAACATCACCCCAACACCTGGTACTGTCTGACTCCCTCCTAAGTGCCAGGGAACCCATTTTTGCATCTCTGCTGAGTCAAACACTTGGGAAATATCAAAGAAAGCAGTGTTTCAAGCATGGCAGGACAATTACCATTCTCCTGTTGAATGGCAGCCAATCCAGGTGACAAATGAAGAAATGGAAATGACCTCATGGACTTAAAATATCTCCGTCTTCTCTTCAAGAGCACAATTTGTTGTCCATGTCACTGAACCAAGGAAAAACTGGTGTTTCAGGCCTAAACCCAATGCTAGAGTTGCCCCCAAAGTGGCAACAGGGAAATTTCTCACCAGGCTGTGGTGAGGCCAGTTGGGATTTCAAGAGAAGAAGCACTGAGGGGGAGGCTGACCAACCCTGGGCTTAGGGTACTTCACATATTGTAGAGTTGCACCATGCCTTGAGTCAAGGAGGAAAGAAGACACTGTGAATGTCTGCAATGAGGGGCTAGGGTATGGAGTCAACAGAAGGTTCATGGAAATTTGACTGCACCAGGGCCCACCCAGTTAAAACCGTCACCTTCACTCAGCCGAGCAACCCTAAGGTCTGGCACCAGGAAAAGAGCAAGTACAAAGCTTGCTCTTTTCAAGTACAAACCATGCCCCTCTCATGGTTGTGTTGTAGCATCACCGAAGGACATGTTTTCTGTGTCTTCCCATTGTGAAGAATTTGGCTTTACACCTGTACCCACCCTAACATTGCAGTTTCTTTCTTTCTTCCTTCCTTCCTTCCTTTTTTTTTTTTTTTTTTTCCCGAGACAGGGTTTCTCTGTGGCTTTGGGGGCTGTCCTGGAACTAGCTCTGTAGACCAGGCTGGTCTCGAACTCACAGAGATCCACCTGCCTCTGCCTCCCAAGTGCTGGGATTAAAGACATGCGCCACCACTGCCCCGCAACATTGCAGTTTCTTGGACCCTTAAAATCCCTTCATCACCTTAGCCAAGGGATACTGGGCTTCTTTTTAGTAGACCATCTCTTGACAAATGCCAGCCAACTGACCAAACAGACTTCGATGCCTTTTTTTTTTTTTTATCATTTTTTTATTTGAATTAGAAACAAGATTGATTTATATGACAATCCCAGTTCCCTTCTCCGTCCCCTCCTCCCCTGCCACCCCCCCCCAACTAAAACCCTACCTATCACATACCCTTTCTTCTATTCACTTGACTCAAACTTTCTGCTCCCTCATGACCTCTGCATCTTTCCTCTTCTTCCCTTCTTATTCTAGTAGCTCCCTCCCCCCTCTTCCCATGCTCTCAATTTGCTCAGGGGATCGTGACCCTTTCCCCTTCTCCAGGGGACAATGTTTGTCTCTTTTAGGGTCCTCCTTGTTTATTAGTTTCTCTGGCTGTATGGATTGTAGGCTAGTAATCCTTTACTCTATGTCTAAAATCCACATATGAGTGAGTACATATCATGTTTGTCTTTTTGTGATTGGGTTACCTCTCTCAGAATGGTTTCTTCTAGTTCCATCCATTTTCCTGCAAATTTCAAGATCCCATTGTTTTTTTTTTTTTTCCTTCTGCTGAGTAGTTCTCTATTGTGTAAATGTACCACAATTTCTCTATGCATTCTTCAGTTGAGGGGCATCTAGGCTGCTTCCAGTTTCTGGCTATTACAAATAGTGCTGCTATGAACATCGTTGAACAGATGTCTTTGTTGTATGAATGTGCTTCTTTTGGGTATATGCCTAGGAGTGGAATTGCTGGATCTTGTGGTAGACTGATTCCCATTTTCTTGAGGAGTCGCCATACTGATTTCCAAAGTGGCTGTACAAGTTGGCACTCCCACCAGCAGTGGAGAAGTGTTCCCCTTTCTCCACATCCTCTCCAGCATAAACTGTCCTTGGTGTTTTTGATTTTAGCCATTCTTACAGGAGTAGGATGGTATCTCAGAGTTGTTTTGATTTGCATTTCCCTGATGGCTAAGGATGTTGAACACTTTCTTATGTGTCTTTCAGCCATTTTAGATTCCTCTATTGAGAATTGTCTATTTAGTTCTGTACCCCACTTTTTAATTGGATTGTTTGGTGTTTTGGAGACTAGCTTCTTGAGTTCTTTGTATATTTTGGAGATCAGCCCTCTGTCAGATGTGGGGTTGGTGATATCTTTTCCCAGTCTGTGGGCTGCCGTTTTGTTTTGCTGACTATGTCCTTTGCCTTACAGAAGCTTCTCAGTTTCAGGAGGTCCCATTTATCAATTGTTGCTCTCAGTGTTTGTGCTACTGGTGTTATGTTCAGGAAGCAGTCTCCTGTACCAATTAATTCAAGGGTATTTTCCACTTTATCTTCTAATAGGTTCAGTGTGGCTGGGTTTATGTTGAGGTCTTTGATCCATTTTGACTTAAGTTTTGTACAGGGTGAAAGTTTGGGTCTATCTGTAGTCTTCTACATGCCCGTCGATGCCTTTCTTAAACTGTGGGAGCTTCTGTGTTAAACCTAGATTCTCCACTCAGTAGGCCCATGTCAAAAACCTCAGCTGGATTGAGTTTTATGTTCCTTCCACCATTACCCCCCATCCTTAAGTCCATCCCTACACATAGTCCCCAGACTTCTGCTAGAAAGAGTCAACAAACTTACTAAGCTCTTTAGTAGGGTAACACACCTCTTCACTAATTACACTTTCTTGTAGGAAGGAGCCCGCTTGCTTTAAATCTAAGTTCTAAGTACCAAGGCAACTATTGCTGGACTCTGAGGACATCAGTGTTATGCTACCTGGAATCTCCTTCAGGGAAGCTAGTCACTGCTAATTCCAAAGGAGGCAAAGGTTCTATCTACTGCAGGGGCCAGGTGGGCGGGGATGCATCCCGCTGAGGGTGGAGAGATAAGCCATTCTAATTCTGTGGGTTCCAAGTCCTTAGCCTCAGTAGGCTCCTCCCACACCTTCATCCCAAGTCCCAGGTCCCCATTCTTTACCAGTTGGTCAGTGCCCTTTAAATGCAGCACCCTCTGAGGTTGGGCTTTGGATTTCCTTTTTAACCCAGCCAATCTTAGGCCATCTGATTTTCTGCCTCTTGAGCTCTGTGGCTGCTGGAGAGAAGATGCTCTTTCAGGGCACACTTAGAATACTGTAGACTCTGTCAGTTTATCGAGAGATGCTACAGGCAACCAGCCAGCATCAGGATTTTCCTTATGTTCCACAAATTGCCAAAAGTTTTGTGTAAAGTCACTACAACTCAGTGTCCAATTACACTTGTTCCTTAGTGGGTGAATCAGCATAGTCAGATGCATTTATCTTGATAAGTTGCTTAAAAAAGTTCACATCGTGGATTTATAGTATTCTCCATGCCACCTGGAGAACCTTCAGTAACTTTAGTTATTGGTGAATTGAAAAACCTGTTCCAGATTTTTTAAAGTTCATCCTTAAAATTCCATTTCTCTAGAACCACTCCTGGTGCCACAGTCTTTATTTATCGGGGTTCTCTATAGGAACAAAATTGACTAAATGAAAATATATGTTACAATACTATATTATTATATATAAATATATTTAAAAGGGATTTATTAGAGTGGTCTACAGGTTGAAGTCAGTGATACAGTCCAACGGAAAGTCCAAGAATCAGTAGTTGTTGAGTTTACAGGATTGACTGTCTCAGCATTTGCAGTCTGGTACTAGAGTCCTCAAGGTTTCCTAAGAGCTCCTGGGCTTCAGTCTATGTGGGATTCCCAGAGAAGTAGATTCTAACACCAGCAGAGCAATGCCTCAGCAACAGGTTGGATGAACCAGGGAAAATGGGAACAGGCAGGCAAAAGGAAAGGGCTGCCTTCTTCCCTGTCCTTTCATGTGGGCTGTGACCAGAAGGTGAGGCCCATATTTAGTGTTGGTCTTCCCATATCAACTAATCCAGTAAGATGATCCCTTACCGGTTGATGTGCCAGCATTTTAGGTGTCAGCTGATTCCAGATGTAGTCAAGTTGTCAACCAAGATTACCACTCACACATTTGGAACTGAAACAGGTTAATACAGCAGATAGATGAGCACATTTCCCAGGAAACCAGATGGTGAGTGCGCTATAGCCAGAGTCTGCCTAGTCCTAATTATTGGATTTTATGTCTTTTCAGGAAGAAACAGGGGTGGTCCCACTCTTGGCAGTGTGCCCATAGTGGCAGAACGTGGAAGCCGTGAAGGACCCATCCAGAGGATGCCACGCCAGCCCAGTGCTACTAGGCTGCCCAAGGCAGGACCTGGGAAAAGTAACTCCCGGAGCAGTACATAGGCCAGAACAGACACTGCACTGAGCTCTGCAGTGGAGGAGATGCTGTCAGCTCTGCACTTCAGCCTTCCTGAGAAGCTAAGCATCTCTCTCTCTCTCTCTGCCACATTTGGATACTATTAAAGCACAGATTTAGACTGAGTTCTGTGTGCACTTCTGGTTTTTGCTGCAGACAAACTAATCAGGAGACATAACCTTGATTTTTGCTTTTCTGGATTTTTATTTAGGGAGTAAGAAAATGTGTATCTTGATGGGTCTTTTTTATAAACAAGACAGCACGCTATGTAGAATGTAAAAAGTTCCCTAACAGACTAATCCATCACAGTGGTGGTAGGCAGGGTAGCAACCAGTATGATCGCCTGGTGAGCCCAGGCCAGGTATGAATGGGCTGTCACTATCTCCATCAGTAACACAACTTTACTCCCACCAAATCCTCCCCTTTCACATTTAACCTGGTTTTAGGGATTTTGTGGACACTCCCCCCAAAGATCTCCATTTTTTTCTCCTTTAGTTGATATAGGTGCTCACTCTATATCCCATGCTGGCTTATAAGTCAGTATCCTCTGGCCTCTGCCTCCTGAGTTCTGGGACTGAGCTCCATGTACACTCTATACACCACCATACCTGACTGGACTCTTATTGTTAAGCTTTTCCCCTTTAGTTAGAGTGCCTCACCAGTATAGAAGCAACCAAACATGTGCTGCAGGGGCCCAAGCCTCCACCATGATTGTGATGCTGCTGAGCACACGGGGGGGCCCAAGCCTCTGCCATGACTGTGCATATAGTGTCCTGCACTTTGGTCTGGTCTCCCCAAGGCCATAGCTGGAAAGGGGCGAGTAGTTACTACTCACCTGCTTGAAAAGGGAAGAGAGCACCCACAATGCTTGAGTCAAGTCCAGATCGTGGTACCCTCCCAAGACCCCCTTCTGCCCACACTCTGGAGAAAGCATTGTTTCTGTCACCACCTCCACAACCCTCCTGTGACTGCTGTGGCTATCATGGGACAAGCACCTGATCCACTCTATGTTGAGGACAGGCACTGTGAGTTTGAGAATCAGGAAATCAGAGGTGTCAGTCAGCAGCAGTACAGATGGGCAAATGGAGCATGGGTTAGCAAAAGTATTCTCAAAGGGTAAGGTACTACAATTCTAAGCTTGGCAGCCACATTGTCACAACTAACTCTGTCAAAGTCATGAAGAAACACACACAACCTCTGCATGATTGGTTGTGGTTGCTTGAGACTAAACCTTACCTGTGTGAAGTTAGGCATCTGGCTGAAGGTTTGGAGGAAGATAATCCCAGAGAAGAATTGCTAGGTAAGAATGTATTGTAAAGCCAGCCAGGCATGGTGGCATAGACCTCAAATTCTGGCATGTGGATAGCAGAGGAAGTAGCCACAATTTCTAACCTAGGGCTTCACAGTGAGACCCAGTCCTAAAACAAACACACGGGCTAGTGGTGGACACGCCTTTAATCCCAGCCCTTAGGAGGCAGAGGCAGGCTGATCTCTGTGAGTTCAAGGCCAGTCTGCTTCTACAGAGTGAGTTCCAGGACAGCTGGGGCTACACAAGGAAACCCTGTTTTGAAAACAGGGTTTTGAAAACAGACAAACACAAAGGAATATTTAACAAAAAACAGACATGGAGAAGCACACCTACAATACTCAGGAGTCAGAAGTAGAATGACCAGGAGTTCAAAGTCGTCTCTGATTACACAAAATTCAATACCAGCCCCATTAATATGGAATGCCATCCTTAAAAACCTAAAATGTGGGAAGAGGCCATAGACACTAAGCCTGTATAATCCCAGCATGTAGTTCAGTGGTCCTCAACCCTTTAATACAGCTCCCCATGTTTGGTGACTCTTAACCATAACATTACTTTATTCCTACTTCAAAACTATGTTCTTACTACTGTTATGAATTGTAATATAAATATCTGATATATTACCCTCTGACCATCACAGGGGGTGTAACCCATTACTTGAGAACCTCTGCCTTAGGTTGATGCAAGAGGATCTTGAGTGCTCAGGGGCAGTTGCATTACAGAGGCAACAACCTATCTTAAGAAAGAACCATTTCAGTGAAATAACCAGAAATGATGAGTGTTGAACTATACAAGGCAGAGTAAAAAACAAAGTATAGGGCCCACACTTCTAACACACAAAGAAGCAAAAGGACTCAGTAATCAGCTACTACAGAAAGCTGAGAAGTGACAGAAAAGTTTCTAATATGCATTAAGTGAGAATCAATTTTGTATAGAATTCCCAGGGTGACATGAAAAAAAGATGCTATTTTAAGCACAATAGAATTCACTATAGTTTATTTTAAATCAGATACCCTATGTGTCATTTAAATACAAGTTGATATCCATATACTTACAGAATGAAATGAAAATGGCCTATTAATATGTTAACATTCTCATTTAAATATCTATCTATCTATCTATCTATCTATCTATCTATCTATCTATCTATTACATATCAATCAGGAACAGTTGTTGTGAAGCCCAAATTAGCCTTGAATTCACAGTGGTGATACTCCTGAGTATTTCTGTGCAGACAACTGTTGTTGGGTGAGGGAAAGGCATTTTCTTCCATGGTTAGATGCACACACTGCCGCAACCTGGAATTACACTCAGTGGGTCACATGGCATAAAGGTTGAAGGGAACAAGTTGGAGAGAGGAGGGGGATTGCAGGAGAGGGAGAAGGCCAAAAGAAGGTAACACGGGGTAAATACGATCTAATTATGTCATGTATGATGCATACATAGAAAAAATAAACTGCCACAAAAATGGTTAAGCAAGAGAGGAAGAGGTCAATAACTACACACACAAAATTGACAAATGACAGCAATCAATACACACCTCTTAATAACCCTGAATATAAATAGTCTCAGTTTCCCAATCAAAACATAGACCAGTATATTAGAGCCCCACCAGAAAAATTGTTGCCTTCAAGGAACACATCTCACCATGAAACATAGACACTACCTGTATTAGTCATGATTCTAATAGAATGAATGAGTGTGTGTGTGTGTGTGTGTGTGTGTGTGTGTGTGTGTGTGTGTGATTTGTTAGAATAACTTAACAGGCTTTGGTATGACTATTTCAACATCAGTCTCCCGATGAAAAGTCCAATTATCAGTCTTAGCTGGTCTTCCATATATGCTGGAATCCTGAAGAAGGTTCTAGTGATAGTGAAGGAATGGACTTGCTAGCAATAGTGAGGATAAGCAGGTTTGCAAGAACTTCCTTCTTCCGTATAGGCTGCCTTCATATTGGCTGCTACCAGGAGGTGTGGCTTTAGGGTTGGCCTTCCCACTTCAAATGATTCAGTCAAGAATAACTCCACTCAGGTATAGCCAGCCAACAACCAACACACTACCTCAGGATGGAAGGGTGGGGAAAGAAAATGGACATAGGAAACAGGCATATGTGGCTGTTTTAATATCTGACGAAACACTTTTTAAAATGCTAATTATAAAAGACAAGGACACTTCATAATAGTGAAGGGAACGGCTATCAAGAGAACATTATTATTCTATACATATTCCCTACACACAAGCACACCCAATTTTATAAAACAACACTAGTAGATTAATCTTTGTAAAGAAAAGATTAATCCCAATACAGTAGTAGTGACTCATCAATGAACAGGTTATCTGGACAAAATAAACATTTGTATTAAATTATATCATATATCAAATGAGCTCAACGTATCTATAAAACATTCCATTTAAATGCTACAGAATATACTTTCTTCTCAGTAGACAATAGAACTGTTTCTAAAGTGATTTACAGATTAGGGTACAAAACAAGCCTTTAAAAAATAAGAAAATTGGAAAAAGAGGATATCTTAAAAATCCTTCTCTAAATCACTGTTCATATTACCGTGAAGAGACACCATGACTAAGACAACTCAGAAAAGCAAGCATTTAATTTAGGACATGCTTACAGTTTCACAGGCTTAGTCCATCGCCATCATGGCAGGGACTACAGTGGCACATAGGCAGACATAGTGCTAGAGAAGCAGGTAACTGAGAGTTCTGCATTCAGATGCAAAGATAACAGGGAGAGCAACTGGGCCTGGCATAGGCTTTTAAAACCCAAAAGTCTGGGCCTCTCCTGACAGGGAAGCAGGTAGGCTAATTGCAGACTTTCACTCCTCCCTCTGCTTCTCCTAATTAAATGCCCCAGTCTGGCCCTCAGCTCTGCAACAGAACACTTGCTGCAGCTTCCCTTCTCCTTTCCCCCAACTCCAGTGGATCCCACAGATCTCCTAAGCTCCCTCCTCCTGCTTTATCCCAGCCCCCAACTCCAGGACATACCCCCTGCTAGGCCACTGCTGCCAGGACAGCAGGTGCTAACTACGCATTATCACCACTCTGTTTATTCCTCCAAGTCCAGTCACCAACCTCACCCTCACCTCATCTCTACTGGACCCCACAGATCTTTCCCTCCTAGCCTCCCTCCCCTCATTTGCTTTATCCAACCCCAAACTCCAGCAGGCACTCCCTGCAAACACTCCTGCCAGGGAAGCAGGTAGGCTGCCACCAGATCCTCAGCTCTCCCTCCATTCTGACAAGTCCAAACCCCAGTCTCCTCCCCAGCTGTGTAGTAGACCTTCTGCTGTGCCCTCTCCTCACTCCCTGCCCCCATTCCCAGGGGAGTAACTAAGCAGATCCTGATGGAACACCTAGCTTTCCACCCTCTTGGGAAGCCCCAGCCCACTCCCATTCCTAAGCCTCAGGTCCCAATATCCAGAAATACATTTTACCTGGAAATTTCTGTGGCTACACCTCTCAAACCCCAGATTTTTCTACTGGCAACACAGCCACCATGCTCTCCTAAGAACCAGAGAGGAAACAAAAACCATGGAACAAAACACCCACCCAACAAAGACAGGACCAGACATCACCATCTAGAATTAGGATTTTCCCACTCCCAGACAGAGATTTGATGCCAGCACAAAAATACAATAACAGCCAAGACAATATGTCTTCTGCCCAGCAATCTACCACACCAGGCTCTGAATATTCCAACGTATTTGAAGCACAGAGAAGAGACCTTAGGACAGTCTTTATGAATGATACTGTTAGACCCCCGGGAAAACTCAAGTATCCGGGGTCCCAGCCACGTTCTCGGTCACCCCAATCACCAGGCGGATTCGAGAGCTTGCTGCAAACTGCACGGAGCTTTATTGTAATTTAACAAGCTAACCCCATGTTAGCTCGGGTCTTTCACCCACCCGGCTCCTAGGGCCTCCCAAGAGATCTTATAGGACAGCGTAAGGGGAGTGTCTAGGGGTACGCACAGGCTCAGGATTGGTGTGCCTCCAGGCTTGGAGGGCTTGCCCTGTGTTGATTGGTCAACTGGTTGTTATGGCCCATAGGCCCTCCCAGGGTGGTTGCTATGCTTTGTGCGTCATTGCTGTGCGCTTGTCCGTAAAGCACACCCAGGGTCGTAAAGCATAGCGCCATCAGCTAACTTCTGATTGGTTCCTTGTCACGAGGCAGGCATCTGACTTTCTAGTGTCTAGGACAAGGTCATAGAAGCATGTGTTCTGCCATTATGGCTGCCAAAAGGGAGCAGGTCCCTTCAATACAGTTACTTGAAGAGGAAGTATATAAATTCTTTCAAGAAATACATGAGAACACAACAGTGAAAGAAAAAGAATAAAACTGTTCAAGACCTAAAAGTGAAAAATAGAACAATAAAGAAAACCCAAAATGAGGGAAATCTGGAAATCAAAAAGGAAGTCAGAAACCACAGAGGCAAGCTTCACCAACAGAGTACCAAAGACGAAAGAGAAAATCTCAGGCATTGAAGACAGGATAGAAGAAATGGGTACACAGGTCAAAGAAAATGTGAAATCTACAAATCTCCTGGCACAAAACATCCAGGAAATCTGGGATACCATGAAAAGACCAAATCTAATAGGAATAGTGGAAGGAGAAGAGACACAAGTCAAAGGCCCAGAAAATATTTTCAACAAAATCATAGAAGAAAATTTCCCCAACCTAAAGCCTATCAACCTATAGGAAGCATACAGAGCACTGAAGGATCCAGACTTTCACCCAACCCTCCAACTGCCCCCCCCCCAAATTTGGCAGCTGTGACAGGCTGCAGAAAAGACCCAGCAGGATATAGGTAGGATGTGCTGAGCCCCCCAACCTTGCCTGACCTTGCCCTAATTACTGGGAAGAAACTGCCAGATGCCCTCCATGTGGTAAGGAACCAATCAGAAATTAGAGGGCAGCCTTTGAATGTGCTTTACTGCTAATGGTGGAATGCAGTAGGTAGTAAGGCCCTTGGATGGCCTCCAGGCATGGCAACCTTTCTGCAGCTACAGCTGACTAATCAACTCAGAACAGTTCACCTAGCCTGGAGTTGTGTCAATCCTGAGACTGTTACTATGCAACTAGCTGACCCCCAGGCACCCCCCTTGCTCTACCCCCAATATATGCCCTGTCCCACTGCTGCTCAACATCCCTCCCACACCACCTGCTGTGTCAGACCGACAGAAGACCCTAGTTAACTCATAATTAAAAGGACTCTTTGCTTTTGCATCAGACCTGCTTTCTTGGTGGTTTTTGGGGTCCAGACTTTGGGCACAACAAACACCAAATACACTAAGCTAGAAATGAAAGTCCCCTTGGCACATAGTAATCAAAACACTAACCTTACAGAACAAAGAAGGAACAAGCCAGGAAAACAGTTCAGGCAACTAAAGCCCTTCATCACTTCCCTCCACCTCTCCAAATCCAACCCCCACCCCCAGTCTCATCCACAACACTGCAACAGCACACGAGCTGCAGCCTTCCTTCCACAATCACATCTGCTGTGGATCCCACAGACCATCACCTCCTAACTTCTCTTATCTCAGCCGCAACCAGCAGGCACCCCCTGCTAACTGCTAACCCACCGGGAATGCCTGCCAGAAAACTAGGCAGGGTGTGTACAGCTCTTCTCTTCTCCCTCTGTTCTCTCAGATCCAACCCCCAGTCTCCTCCCCAGCTCTGTAGTAGAACACCTGTGGCAGGTTTTCCTGCCACCCTGTTTGAATCACCTGTTCCTCCCACACATCTTCCTCTTCTAACCTATCACCCTCACTCCTTGCTTTGTCTCAGCTCCCAAACCTCAGCAGGCACCCCTGCTAAACAAAGACTGCTTCTGCCAGGGAAGTAGCCAGGCTGGCTCAGACCTTCACCTCTCTTTCTACTCTTCCAGTCACAGTCCCTCAAAGTCACCTTTATCTCAGCAACAGAACATGGGCTGTAGCCTTCCTTCCCCCCTCTGTCCATATCTCCTGTTGCTCCTACAGACCTCCCTTCTTAACTTGCCCCTCCTGGCTCTTGCTTTATCCCAGTCCTGCAGGCACTCCTTGATAACCCACAGGCCACTCCTGCCAGGAAAGATGGTAGGATGTCTGTAGATACCCTCACCCTGTCTCTCGAGATCTAACTTCATACTGTCATCCCCAGCACTACAACAAATCCTCTGGGGGTGAACTCTCTTCACTGTCTCTTGCAATTCCAAGGAGACTAAGCAGGTCCTGGTTGAACGCTCTGCTGTCCTGCCTCCTGTGAAACCCTTCAGATTGCTAGCCTATCTATCCCCTTCCTGTGTCAATTCCCAATACACAGAAACACATTTTATCTGGAACAGAAGCCACACCTATCAAGTCTAAAGAAAATTTCCTACCAGGCAACATACAGCAATCATGTTCTCCTAAAAACCAGAGAGGAAAAAGAAACCAAGAATAACACACCCACTGAACAAAGACAAACCTAGAAATCAGCATCTAAACCTATATCATCCCAATCCTAGATTCTTAGAAGCTGGCATAAAAACACAATGATAGCCAGGGCAATATGTCTCCACTATAAGGCAGCTTTCCTACCTGATCATATCTGAAGCATAAGAAAAATACCTGCAAACCACCTGTCTGAAGATGATAGAGGTCCCCAAAGAGATTAATAAATACCTTAAAGAAATCTAGGAAAATGAAAACAATGGCTAAGATCAATAACACAAGTGACAACTTGTGATGGTAAGGATGTCCAAATAAGGGGAAAACTCACCCATTGCTGAAAAGAGTGCAAACTTGTATAGCCACTGTGAAAATCAATATGGTGGTTCCTTAGAAAGTTGGAACTTGATCTATCTCAAGGTCCAGCCATACTACTCTTGAGCATATACCGAAAGGATTCTTTATCCTACCCACAAAGACACTTGCTCAACCATATTCATTGCTGCTCTATTCATAATAGCTAGAAACTGGAAACAGACTAGATGTCCCTCAAAAGAAAAATGAATAAAAAAAATATAGTACATTTACACAATGGAGTATTACTCAACAGTTAAAACATGGCACGATGAAATTCACAGACCAATGGATGGGGATAGGAAAAAACCATCCGGAGTGAGGTTAACAAGATCCAGAAAGTTAAATTCGGTATGCATACACTTACATGTGAATATTAGTCATTAAATAAATAGTAACCAAGCTACAATCCATAGACCCAGAGAGGTTTGATACAGAGAAACCGGGGGGTGGGGGCTTGTGGATATCCCCAAGAGTGACAAATAGAATAGATTTTACAGGTGGATTGGAAGCAGGTGGAGATGGGAACAGGGGGCTCAGGTGGGCAGAGGGAGTAGTGGTTGTGTTGTGGGAGTAATAAGGGAATAGACAGATGGAATTGAGGGACATTTGAGGGATTGCAGGGTAATGTAACATAAAAATAATAGACCCAGAGACAGATCATTGATGTTCAAGCTTCAAGCTGAAGATCAGAGAAGCAAATCACTAGATCTAACCTCTACCCAGATGAAATGGCAATCCTGTCTCCATGAATCCTCAGAGGCAAAAGGCTATCTTCTCCTCCTTATATTCTTTTTCCTGCCCAGCCATATCCTCCTGTCTCCAGCTTCCTAGTACTGGGATTAAAGACATGTGATCCTAAGTGCTGAGATCACCTTTGTGTGAGCTGTTTCTTTTAGGACTGGATCAATTTTGTGTAGTAACCGTGATCTTGACCTAACAGAGATCCATTTACCTTTTAATCATGAGTCCTGGGATTAAAGGTGTGTGCCTGGCTTCTATGGCTAACTAGTATAGCTGTTTTGCTATTTTGATTTCCAGTAGCTTTAATAAATCATAAACAATATATCACCACAGGGTAACCTAATACAATGGAAACTTCCTAAAATAGATCAAAGTGATCCTAATTAAGATCTCCTAATAATAGGGGATAATGAATACCAACTTGCCATCTCTTATTACCAATATTCCAGTTACTGGTTTGAGTTGCATTTAATTGAGCTGTTTGGCAAGGGATTCCCATGGAAATTCTCAAACAAGCCAGGCTGTTGATATGACAAAGGGATGCTTCCTGCAAACTGACAGTAGGACCCCATTGCTGAGAACAACACCCATACAACTCATTGAACATGGAGAAGCTGAGCTAGTGTCATCATGGATCCCTCATTCCTACATTGTAGTGTCTTTGGAACAAGATGGTACTCAGCAAACTACCAAAGGAGAAACATGAACACCAACCGCCCACAGAACTTTTGACTTACAATCTGTCCTTCCTGCAAGACACGCTAGGCAACACTGGCACAAAAGTTGTAGGAGAAGCCTCCAATGAGGTTAAAGCTGAAGATCAGAGAAGAAAAGTGGTCAGCCAGTTGAGAGTTCTCACCTCTACCAATACTCAGACTGAAGGGGTGATACTGTCCTGATCTCCAGGTTGCACTGCTTTCCACCAAACCTCAGACTGCCTTATATTCCTCTCTGGTGCTGAGACTAAAAGCGTGCACCACCATTACCTGTCCTCTATGGCCAACTAGTGTGATTGCTGGGATTAAAGGTGTGTGCCTCCACTGCCTGGCCTCTGTGGCTAACTAGTGTGGCTGCTGGGATTAAAAGTGTGTGCCTCCACTGCCTGGCCTCTGTGGCTAACTAGTGTGGCTAGCATTGCACTCTGATCTTCAGGCAAGCATCATTTGTTAGATCATAAACAAAATATTACCACAGAAGTGAGGAGGAACTGGGATGAATAGAGGGAAGGGAAACTGTAAGCAGGATATATTGTCTGAGGAAAGAATCTATTTTCAATAAAGGGAAAACATGGAGAAAAAGCTGAAATGAAAAATGTACAAGTGGCATATAAAGGCAGACCTATTAGAATTACAGCTGACTTCTCAGTAGAGACTGTAAAAACAGAAGGTACCAGGCAAATGTGCTGTAGACTCTAAGAGACCACAGATGCCAGCCTAGGCTACCATATCAAAAATTTGAATTGCCATAGTAGGAGAAAATAAGACATTTTGTGATGAAACCAAATTTAAATAATATCTGTCTACAAATCTATCCCTACAGAAGGTGATAGAAGGAAAAGTCCAACAGAAAGTGGTTAACTGCATATAGGAAAATACAGAGAATAAATAATCTCAGACCACCAAACTACATATAGGGAAACACACACACACACACACACACACACACACACACACACACACACACACAGAGAGAGAGAGAGAGAGAGAGAGAGAGAGAGAGAGAGAGAGAGAGAGAGAAAGAGAGAGAGACCCCATTATCATCATCAGTAACAGCAGCAGCAGCAAGAAAACAGCAGAAATCAACAATCATTGGTAATTTATATCTTTTAGCCTCAATCATTTTCTGTTACATGTTAGCTTGTCTTATTGTTGTTGTCCTTGCTTAGCTCATGTTTACACAGGTACATTATTGAGAATTTATGGGTATAGATTCTCACATTAGTAAAAGACACAATCTCACAACAAATTCACTGTTCCTCTGTTTCTTACAATCTGTCCACCCTCTCTTTTCCAGTGTTCCTTTATACTCAGGTACAGGATTTTTATTACAGATGTATCCATTGGGTCTGCAATCTACAACTCTACAATTTGATTGGCTGCAGTTTTCTGTAAGGGTCTCCACCTTCTAATGCAAAGAAGTTTTCTTGATGAAAGATGAGGACTACACTTACCTGTGGATCGAAGGACAAATAGAGTGTGGTTATGGATTATGCAGGTTTAGTAAAGTGTGAGTGGAGGTTCTCCTCCAAAATATATCACTTCACTAGCCCTGGGTAATTAGATAGGTTTTCCAGTGCCAGACATGATTTCCCTCTTGTTGAGTGGGCCTTACATTCAATTAGAAAGCTGTTGGTTACTGTGAAGTTGTGTGTGGCATCTACCTCTGTGGGAAAACCAAAGGCAATCACAATAGCTTATAAAGTTTTGGGAGTCTCTTGAGCAACGGCGGCAAGTTTCCCATGCCTGCTGTTGGGATTTTGTTAGGTGGCCTTTGGCTCTTGGAAGGAGTATTGTCCACCAGAGAGAGAATTTCATTTCAAAAACATAAATGTGCACACACTTTTAATCACAGCACTC
Source organism: Cricetulus griseus (assembly GCF_003668045.3). Classification (NCBI taxonomy): domain Eukaryota; kingdom Metazoa; phylum Chordata; class Mammalia; order Rodentia; family Cricetidae; genus Cricetulus; species Cricetulus griseus. The sequence continues at coordinate 72,866,421 of NC_048597.1, read as the reverse complement.
AGGAGGCAGATGGATCTCTGTGAGTTTGAAGCCAGTCTGTTCTACAGAGCAAGTTTCAGGACAGCCAATACTGTTACACAGAGAAACCCTATCTTAAAAAAAAAATAAAATAGATAGATTAATACATAAATAAATACTCGAAAAAGGCAACAAAATATATAAATGTTTATACACAGATTTATGTGTATTATAGGTTTTTTAAGGTGAACAGTTCACAGTATGATTTGTTACAAATTTTCCAGACTTTCTTATTGTTATTTTACCTGCTGGGAAGCTCCACCCAGTCCTGAACCTCCCATTCCAGACCCCACCCCTGAGAAAGCCTGCTATCGTCAGCTCCACCAAACATTGGTGGCTCTAACCCCAGAGAACATTTAAAGCAACCTCCCCATGGTTTTCTCTTGTCATTTCCCCTAGTAGTTTCTCATCTTCCCTTGGGACTACCCAGGAATTCTTTGCTCAGTTTAACTGGACTGTTAATTCAGCCTGATCTGATTTATTACAATTGCAGAGAGACTTAACATCAGGGTACAGAAACCTTTCATTACTCTCTTCCACATCTTTCCTGCCTGTATCTCCTTCTGTCTCCTCTAATTGAAGTTCTCCTATGACATAGGCATATGACAAACAGTTGTATAGCTGGGACATGGAGTATTTTTATTTTTATTTCTTTGAGAATTCTCCATACTGAATTCCATAGTGGCTGCACCAGTTTGAAATGCAGGGAGTGAGGGCTCCCTTTCCCCTGCATCTTCTCCAGCACTGTTATTTTGTTGATATTTGCCATTCTGATTGAGCTAAGATAAAATCCAAAATTTGTTTAATTTGCATTTCCCTAATTGGTAGGGGCAATGATAATTTTAAAAACATATTTGTTAGCCTTTGTTTTTGTTCTTTGGATGAATCTCTGTTCAAGACTCAGTTTTATTTGTCCCAGGTCATTGTTTTTACTTTGTTTTTTGTTTGTTTGTTTTTATTGTTGTTGTTGTTTATATTTTATATATTCTGGGTATTAATACTTGGTCAGATGTAAACAGCTGGCAAAGTTTCTTTCCCATTCTCTGTTCTTTCTCCTCATTTGATTATTTCTTTAAAAACTGGCTTTAGAGTTGGAGAGTGGCTCTCTCCTTCTCTAAATCCAAGCATGCTTGTTAAAGTAAAATATAAAATCTCTGTCTCATGTCAGACATCTGATATGGAGCAGAAGGAAAACAAACATTTAGGACTATTGTATTGCTACTAATGTCATAATTTTTGTCATGATATTAATGGTCATATAGAGTACTAATCAATTCTAGAAAAGTTTTTTTTTTTTGTCTACCTTCATGTACATGATTTCTTGTTTGAGTCTCTGTCAGATTTCTACAGTGAACCATGACCATGCCTAACAGGGACCTTTGAAGTCTCCAAAAGGAGGATGGGGCCCACAACGACAATTTTACCAGGACTATCACAACACCATTATGCTGAACAATACCAACTAAAGCTCAGCTTTGGACTAAAAACTGCTCATAACAATTTTGAGGTGACTTGCTGAGATGTTGCAGCCTCACAGACACTGCTTGGAACAATTTTGAGGTGGCTAGCTAAGGTGATCCAGTCTCACAGCCCACATAGGCCAGCATTTGAAACCAAGCCTTGTATTTTCATATTATACAGAGACTACACAACAAATGATACATCTTGACAATTAACCAAAATTTCTTTTCAGGATCCCTTAAAGCCATCTTTGCCCACAGACAGTAGAAAGTAACTTTTAGAACATGATGCCCACATTCCCAAGGAGTGGGGTAGGTGTTTTTGGTCACTCTTTTGGTTATGGATATTTGCCATTGTTTAGGGGGATTGGTTACAAAATGTTGTTGAATATGATCAGGAAGAAAGTTGAACAAAGGGGATTAGATTCAAGGTTTTCATTTTTTTAAAAGACAGGAATCCAGATATGATAGAGTAGAAAGGGTAAACTGAAAAGAATAAAGGGGGGATATAGAGATGTTGAGATGAAAAGGTAGATTATTCAATCTACCCCTAAAAGCAACTACTTGCTTTAAACATTTTACATTGGATTGGACTTCTGTATATTGTATACAAATGTTTTATACTAATTCAAATTTGAGATTAATTTTGCTATGTTTCTAATATTCTAGATATTGTATCTATATAGATCATTTAACTATGTAATACAAATTTCTAGTCCATGAAAGTTATTATTATTAATTATATAGACAATTAGGAAATGTAATTTAGTAATTAATCAACTATAACAATCGAACTTACAGTTACTTTAGGTATGTTTTCAATATAAAACTGATATATTAGAAAGACAGGTCATCTTCAAACACTTCAGAGATCTACAGAATATGGCATTTAATGTGTTTTAATAACATAGGTTCTTTTGTTATGACAATGAGGCATGTCTGCTCCTGGCAACACCAATCTATGTCAGAGAAGATGATAGACATTGAAGAAACTCCACTTGGAGTTTGAGTTCTTTGTGGTAAAGGTAAGCCACTGGGCAAGAAAGTGCTCTTACCTTAACTGCTGACAGTATGCTGTCCAAGTTGGACAAACAGGACATGAAAAAGAGTGACTGCAAACCCTGCCAAGACAAGCCAGTCAGTCCTTCAGGGTATCCTGGTTCACAGAATGTCTGTCAATGTGCTAGGCCTATTGGCTGAAAATGGATGTCCCAATGTTGCAGAGCAATCTTGGGTTACTGTTCAGGTAGTCAACTGTTTCTGTCATTTCTCAAATTATTTGGAAGTTGCTGCCTGTACTTCCTGTTTACTCAGTTAATATTATTTCCTTCTTGGGTCTCTGAGGGAGTTGAAAATTAAATAGTATACTTACAGTTTTCCCTGTTTACCAGAATCATTACAGAAAATCATTATAGATGTATTAAGTGTAATAGGTTTAATAGACATAAAGGATAATTTGATATGCAAATCAGAATAGAAAGTAAATTAGGTTCAAGACTTTTAACTCATCAAGAAAGAATAGATGGTGGAGTATTTTCTCAGAATTTGTCATATGATTATGAACTAGACATTGTACTTATTGCCATGTATATGTCTATATATTTACTGTTCTTATTGTACATAGTTTTTTTTCATATTGGTTATAACTTTTTTATTTTTTAGGCAAAAGGGGGATGTGGTGATATCTTTCTTGCACAAATAAAACCTGTCTGGGGGGATCAGAGAATGGACTTTGCCACTAGCTAACCATAGAGGTCTGGAGGTCTGTACAGATAGGCAGGAAGTGAGGTAGCTTGGCAGAAACAGGATATATGCAGGGAGAAACAGGAACTTGCTCTCTTGTCTGCTGAGATGCTAAGGAGGTAAGGTGTAGTGGTGGCTTGCTCCTTCTCTCTGATCTCTCAGCATTTTCCTCTATGTCTGACTTGGGGGTTTTTATTACTTAGACCAATTAAGAACTCCATTTATAGTTTGGGTTGATGGAAGATACTGGTTGGCTAATGTAAGTGAGAAAACAGGCAAACTATCAAACTGGACAGCTCTGTGAGTAGAAAGAATTTTTGGTGATCAAACTGCCAAGGCTGTTTCTCAGGGGAGGGGGCAGAGAGAAGCAAAGTGCCAGAAAAGAACACTGATGTCACAGGATGGTCAACTGAGAGGGGTCTTTGAGCTGACACAAGGCTGCTTGCATTGACTGAGAACTAGATGCTCTTTCCCCAGGTGGTGGACTTTGGGGTAGGATTAAAGGGTTGCCTGGTAAATAGGGACCCACTTTATGAGACCCAATTTTCTGGTAAACAAAAATCTATCTTTAGGTTTGTTTACCCAATAACAGTCCTGTTTTTTATCAAGCCAAAGTCCTTCAGTTTGGGATATTGCCACCAGCACTACTATTCTTGGAGGCTGCTTTGGGCATAACAGCTAAATTAAACCAAAAGGTTTCTATCATTAGTCACAAGATGTTAGTTCAGACACAGAAGTGAGCAAGGAATGGCTGTTCCAAAAGACCAGAACTAGCCTAATATAAGGTCATTAGCCACTGGACCCACAACATTCCAGTCACTCCACAGAACTGAAATTCTAATCAGTCAATCAATCCCTGTGAATATGGCATCTTTTCAGAAGCTTTCATTAGCAAACCAAAGGTGTTATAAAACAGATAACATGACAGGGAAATGGTTTGGATGATCCTCTGTGCCAACTGGGAAATAACCCAGCGGTTATATTTCTGATGTATTTAGTAATGAAATCCATGCAGTTAAGTCCAGTCATGGAAAATGCCTAATAGACAATATTTATGAGTCCTTTCATTTTGAGGGATACTGCTTTAGTTGAGCTGTGTTCAACAATTTAGGGGAGAATAGAGCCTTATAACTTAAATATGAATTAATATCATATGAATTACCAATACATATGTGTAACAACAACTACCTAAAAAGAGATATAATTACATATTAATTGTGGCCTGTATTAGTCAGGGTTCTCTAGGGGAGCAGAACTTATAGAATGAACACACACACACACACACACACACACACACACACACACACACACAGACACACATACACACACACACATCCAACAATAGTTCTCTACTAACAGAAAGAAGGTCCAAGAATCCAGGAGTTGTCTAATCCATAAGGAAGGATGTGTGAACTAGTCTTCAGTATATACTGGAATCATAAAGAAGTATGCGAATGCCAACGAGGAATGGACTTGCTAGAATGGTCATCACAAGTTCATCCCTTGCCACTTGATGCACAAACATCTCCTGATATCATGCTTAATTTCTAAATGAAAACAGTAACTAGGTCATAGTTATGCCTAACATGCTCTAACTATCCCACATACAAGTGCAAATGCATTGCATATTTAACCAGGTCATAGTTATGCTTAACATGATATAGCTATCCCTCGTACAACCACAAACATGTTATAAATTTAGAAAAGGTGGCAATATCTCTTGAGGGACATTCTTTTCCTCAAATATGATTACCTAGTATTCTCTTAATTATTACTATATCACATGATAACGAAATTGAGGAAAGAAAAGACAAGTATCTCTATACACATTCTTAACGAAACAGAAATATGTTTGTCAATTACAATACTCATTTCTGCAAATGGCCACGTGGCCTTAGCTGGTGTTTCTAATTACATTCCGCAACTGCACATTCTGTATTTCACCCACCAACAGCAAGCACCTCAGCAGGTCTTGGTTCTTTTTCTAGAGGAGTGAGCTATACCTTCATTTCTGAAGGGTCTGTACCTTTTGTCATCCTACCTTTAGGCTGTTGTAGTTTCACATTGACTTTAATAACAGGACATGGTAGCACCAAAAGACACATTAAAAAATATCCTGTACTTCAGAAATAATCTTTTTTACCTCCATTGTGGAGAAGCAATCAAATTTCCCCCATGGTAATCTGGGTCAATCACTCCTCCTAAAACTAGTATTCCTTTCTTAGCCTGTTGGCTTAAGGGCATCAGAAGACCAAAATTGCCATGGGCAAGTCTGAGCTTCCAGTTCAATGGAATGTTTGTTGTGGCTCCTGGTAGGAGTGCTTTACCCTGTGGAACCTAAACATCTAGGCCAGCAGACCTTAAGGGACCAGGAAACAGAAATTTTCCTAATGTCACCTAGGGGTGACAATGAATGGAACTATTATCTTTTCCATCCCTTGATCCAGGACCCATGGGTCCTGGCTATGGGATAAATAGTACCATATATTGGATGCTGATTCAAAACATATGCAACCTCCTGGAGAACCCTGATCCAGCTCTCTGTGGTGCTGTAACTGTTTTCAAAAGGCTATTCCATCTTTCTGTCTGGCCAGTTGCTTCACAATGGTGCAGAACACAGTAAGACCAGTGGATTCTATGAACACAGCCATTCTGTCATACTTGCCTGGTTATGAAATGAGTTCCTTGGTCAGAAGCAATGCTATATAGAATGCCAATATGGTGGATGGATAAAGTATACAGTAAGTACACAGTTGGCTGTTTTGGCAGAAGTTTTACATGCAAAAAAGGCAAATTTGTAATCAGAATAAATATATACTCTACTAAGTACAATATATTGCCTGGTGACTCCAGACAATGGTACCATACTGGATCTCAGTGTCTCCTCTTGGCAGATCTGGCACTCAGCAGCTGCTGTAGCCAGGTTAGTCTTAGTAAGTGAAAGTCCATGTTGTTGAGCCCATGCATATCCCTCATCTCTGTCACCCTGGTCACTTTGTTCATGGGCCCATTGTGCAACAACAGGAATGACTGAGGAAAGAGGATGACTATTCACAGAATGGGTCATCCTATCTACTTGATTACTGAACTTCCTCAACTGGTCACCTTTTGATGAGCATTTACATGGGACACCAGTATCTTCAATCCTTCTCCCATTTGGAGATATTTAACTACAGACTGCTGTAGATGTCTTTACTCATCAACTTTCCAATCACTGTCTTTCCAAGTACCTAAGTGTCCAGCCAATTTATTGTTTACAGGTATGAATCTGTGAACAAACATCCAGTCATTTCTCCTTCCAAACAAAATGTATGATCATGTGCACTGCCCAAAGTTCTGCCTACTGTGAAAATTTCTCTTTACTGGTGTATTTCAAGGTTATCCCAACAAGCAGTTATAATGCCACAGCTGTCCACTTCTGCGTAGAGGCCACATAATGGATAGAACCATTGGTAGACCAGGTCCTATTTTTCTCTTCCTCAGTCAACTGATTATGGAACACATCCATGAGGCTACAGATGTGTTCTTGGCAGCAGATGGCATTATAATGAGAGTAGAAACCCTAGGCATTTGGGCAATTTTATCATGTGACTTGCTTGTGCATTTAGGACTTGCGTGGGCCAGATCACATAAGTCCCAAAAGTCTCTTCTGTGCTTCATCTATAGCGGCCTCCAAACAGCATCCCTATCTGCCATTGACACCTCAAGTACCATTGGGTCAGCTGGATCATATGATCTCAGTGACAGAGCAGCCTTCACATCAGCTTGGACCTGTTGAGTCTTTTCCTGTTCCAGGCCTCACACATAGCTAGCAGCTTACCTAGTCATGTAGTATATGGGCTGAAGTGACACACCCAAGTGAGGAATGTTCTGCCTTCAGAATCCAAATAGGCCCATTAAACATTTGCTTCTTTCTTGGTGGTGGGAGGGGTCAAGTTCAATTACTTATCCTTCACTTTAGAAAGAGTATCTGCGTGCCACACACCACTGGACTCCTAAGAATTTCACCGAGATATAAATTCCTTGACTTTTGCTTGAATTTATTTCCCATTTACCAGTGGTTGCTACCTCTTTCTCACTTGCCCCAATCAGCCTAATGCCCTTAATACAGTGAATCCATGTGGTATTGTGTGGAAGAGAACAAAAAGTCAAGATCTCTTTGAACTAAGTTGTAACACAGGGCTAGAGATTTGATATATCTTTGAGTAAGTGCATACTACTGGACTTGCCAAGTGAAAACAAACTACTGTTGGTGGTCCTTACGGACCGGCACCAAGAAATAAGTGTTTGTTAGATTAATTCCTGCATAACATATACCAGGAGATGAGTTAGTCTGCACAAGTAAGGACACCACATTTGGGACAGCAGTTGCAATTTGAGTCACTACTTGATTGTGTTTTCAATAGTCAACTATCATTCTCCACAATCTATCTGCCTTCTGAACTGGCCAGATAGGAGAGCTAGAGAGATGTGGTGGGAACCATCACCACCCCAGTATCTTTTGTTAATCCCAGTGGTGAGAATAAGACCACTCACTACCACATTATAAGCCAATTTTGAAGCAAGTTTTCAGTAAATATCATTGCATTTCCCATCAGGTCTTATCAGGGCAAGTATACATCCCAAAGTACCTCCAGCCTGTGAACCTCCCACCCACATGTGCTTAAGCACATCTGGTGCATATGAGTCAAACAAACTTGTTTAGGGGGATTAAAAACATGTGACTTGTTATCACACTTAAATAGCCTCCAGCATTTCAGGACTATTCCTTGGGCAAGGAGCTTGCAGATAAGAGGCATTTTTTTTTTTTTTTTTTTTTTTTTTTTTTTTTGTATCATGGATCTCTTAGGCCTAGCAATTAAAACTTAAAATGTAACTTTGGCTCTCACACTTTAAGTTCCTGGTGGTGGCACTAATTTCTTCAATTCCTCCAGGGAGGCAACTGTTTTTGTTTCACTATTTCCCCTGTCAATGGCTACTCTAAAGGCTTCCATTTAACCTTCCATAATAATCCTCAGGAAACCAATGTGAGAATTCTTCCAACTTCTAAGTATATCTATCCCAGTTATAAATTCTGGGACTGGGGAAGTAACCACAGGATGAGTTTAAAGACCCACTGGACCTACTGTGAGTCAGACTTCAGCCAAAACTCCATTAATCACCTGGCTTCAATAAGGCCCTACTTTACCTGGAAGGCTACAATTGCTTCTTGGGTTCTCCTAGAGTCAGTGTTGACTCAGAACCAGTATCCAACAGATCCTGGGAAGTCTGAGTGCTTCCTCCCCAATATAGAGTTACCCTTGTAAAAGGACTAGAGAATGGCTAACAGTAAAAACTCTTATGTGTTCTATTAAGGTCCTTCCTGGGGGCACCTGGGTGTATCTTCTTCCAAGGGCTTGTGGTTCTGAAAACTGGCTCAAGTTTGGAAATTGGTTCATGGGCTGAGATTCCTTTTTGCCATGATCCAATGGAGTCTTCCTTTCATTTGTTTGAAAAATTTCCCATTTATTCAGGTCAAACACAGATACAGTGGGCTTCTTATCCATGTTATACTTAGAAACAATATGGTTGGTTAGCTAGTATCAAAGTTCTATACAAGTCATGCAATGATAAAAATTCACTTTCTCTGTGCTGACCATTACAGGTCAGTTCATTCTGGACATTGTTTTGCCTATGCTGCCTATTATGATAACTACTTTATGATAATTAGTGATCTAGGTTTTAGTGCTTCCACTTGTCCCCTGATGCTTAGGAGCCCAATTAAACCCATCACATTTAATTCATCCAACTGAGCAGCCACATTGCCAACCCTAAGGTCTGGCAAAGGAAAGAGGCAATGAAAAAGCGCTTCAAAAGTGCTTTAAATGGTGCCACTCTCCATTTTATGTCTGTCTTAGTTAGGGTCACTATTGCTGCAATAAAACACTATGACCAAAAAATCAAGTCATTGAGGAAAGAGTTTATTTGGGTTGTACTTCCATATCACTGTTCACCATCAAAGGAAATTATGACAGGTGTTCAAACTGGGCGGGAACTGGAGGTAGGAGATGATGGAAGGGCTATGGAAGGGGCTCTTACTGGCTTGCTCCTTGCTCAGCCCGCTTTCTCTCTCTCTATTTTTTTTTTCGAGACAGGGTTTCTCTACGTAGCTTTGGAGTCTATCCTGGCACTCACTCAGTAGACTAGGCTGGCCTCGAACTCACGAAGGGCCGCCTGCCTCTGCCTCCCAAGTGCTGGGATTAAAGACCTGCACCACCAAAGCCTGGCTAAGGCTGCTTTCTTATAGATCCCAGGACCACCAACCCAGGGATGGTACCACTCATAAAGAGCTGGGCCCCCATCTATCAATCACTGGTTAAGAAAATGTTTTAGTGGCCTGACCACAACCTGGTCTTATGGAGGTATTTTATTAGTTGAGTGTCCTTCCTTTCAGATGACTTTAGTTTGTATCAAGTTGATAAACAAATGTCCATCACAGCTTCATATAGGATGGGCATGTCTTCTGGGCCATTGTGAAGGATAGGTTTTATATAGCACACCCACTCTACACTTTAGTGTTGCAGTTTCACTGAGCCCCCAAATCCCTTCATCACACCAAGAGAAGGGATATCAAGAATCTCATATTCCTTTTGACAAGTGGTTCAGCCAGCCATTCAGAGTCTTTGACACTTTTTATTTACTGTATGAGCTTCCATGTTAAACCAGAATCTCCACTCAGTGGGTCCATGTCAGTAGACTGATGTGAATCCAATTATGTTCTTTCCATGATTATCCCATAACTTTAAAATTCATTCCCACACATATTCCCCAGACTTCTGTTTGAATAAATTATCAACCTCTTTGAACTCTTAATAGTGTAGTTAGTGCACCTCCTTTTACACTACATCTTGTCTACCATTTAGGAGCCTTTAGTCTGGTTTTAGGTCTAGAGGCAACTGTAGATTGATCCTGAGGGACATTGGTATTGTCCTGCCTGGCATCTCCATCAGAGAAAGTCACTGCTGAAGTAGCAGACAATGGAGAATTAATTTCTGTAGTCAAAGGTGAAAAGGACAGTACTTCAGGGGGTGAGGGTGGGAGCACATCTGCTGTTGAGGGTGGAGACACTACTTCCTCAGGTGAGACGAACCCTTGAGAATTTGAGGCTTCAAGTCCTCAGCTTCAATAGGATCCTCTCATGCATCCCCACCCTGAAGTTATAGCATCTATTCTTTACCCATTAGTGCCCTTACTGTACCCACTAAAACCCTCTGAGGCTGGGAATTTAATTTTGGCTGTAATTCAGACAACCTTATAATGAGAGCTTTTTTGATTTTCTGCAACTAGAGTTCTGAGGCTGCTAGAGAAAACATTCCATTCCAGGCACTCTTAGAAGTCTTTAGTGAGTTTTCGTGGATCTTGAGCTGGTTAATTTTATTACTGAGTTTCTTTTTGTCCTTCATTGTCTTCTGAGATGGTAGAAGTTGGTTAATTTTATCACAGAGCTCATTGTTTTCTTTGTCATTTATCCAGAGATATTAGGAGCAACCAAGCAGCATCATCATTTTCCTATTTATCCACAAACTGTCAAAAGTTTTATATACAGAATCACCAAATCTATTGTCTCTCACAATTGGTGAATCAGGACAGCCAAATGCATTTGTTTACTTAAGATTGCAAAATAGTACACACTATGGGCTTTCAGTCCTTTCCGAGCTCCCAGGAGAGGCTTCAGTAACAGGAGAGTCTGATAACTGTAGGTGTCAACACATTGGAAAACTTTTCAAGGTCCTTTATGTTCATCCTTTTGTTGCTCTAGAACCATTTCTGGTACCAAAATATGTATTAGTCATTGTTCTTACTGCAGCAGAACTTACAGTGTGTGTGTGTGTGTGTGTGTGTGTGTGTGTGTGTGTGTGTGAGAGAGAGAGAGAGAGAGAGAGAGAGAGAGAGAGAGAGAGAGAGAGAGAGAGAGACAGACAGACAGAGAGACAGAGAGAGAGAAAGAGAGAGAGAAAGAGAGAGAGATAGAGAGAGAGAAAAAGAGAGAGAGATTTATTAAAATGACTTATAGGCTGTGGCCCAGGTAGCTCAACACATCTGTTTGCCAACAGAAAGTTCAAGAATCCAGTGACTGTTCAGTCCAAGATCCTAGATGTCTCAGCAAGTCTTCAGTGTATGTCAGAATCATAGGTTCTAACGCAAGTGAAGGAATGGAATTACCAGAGAGTGAGGACAAACTGGCAAAGAGAGAACAAGTTACCATCTTCCATGTCTTTTTTTTTAATTAAATTTTTTATTCAAATTAGGAACAAGTTGTTTCACATGTCAATCCCTTTTCCCTCCCCTCACTCTCACCCCTCCTACCCTGCCCAACCTACCCCCCACCTCATCCACTCCCCAGGCAGGATAGGGCCCTCAATGGGGGCTCCACAAAGTCCACTACATCATCCTGGGCTGGGCCTAGGCCCTTCCCCATGTGTTCAGGGCAAGAGTGCATCCCTTCACATGGGATGGGCTCTCAAAGTATCTTCTTACACCAGGGAAAAATACTAATTCACTACCAGTGGTCTCCTAGAGTGCAGAGGCCTCCTCATTGACATCCATGTTCAGGGGTCTGGATCAGTCCTGTACTGGCCTCCCAGACAGCAACTGGGGTCTATTGTTCCCCCTTGTTCAGGCCAGCTGTTTCTGTGGGTTTCTCCAACCTGGTATGACCCCTTCTCTCTTCATTCCTCCCTCTCTGAAACTAAGTTCCAGAGTTCAGTTCAGTGTGTATCTGTGGATGTCTGCCTCTGCTTCCGTCAGCCACCTGATGAGGGCTCTAGGATGGCATAAAAAGTAGTCATCAATCTCATTTTAGGGGAAGGGTGTTTAGGTTATCCTCTCCACCATTGCCTGGATTGTCAGATCGTGTCATCCTTGTAGATCTCTGGAAATCGCCCTAGTGCCAGATCACTACTCGGACATATAATGGCTCCCTCTAATATGGTATCTCTCATCCTGCTCTCCTCTTTTCTTCGTCCAACTCAATATTTCTGCTCCTCCATTTCCTCCTCTCCTCTCCTCTTCTCCTGCTCTCATTCTGGCATCTCCCCCTCCCCAACCCTCATGCTCACAATTAGTTCCTGCCCCTTCACATTCCTGGGGTCCATGCATTTATCCCTTCATGTTTCCTAATTTCTTTGGTGAAGAGGATTGTAGGCTGGTAATCCTTTACTCTATGTCTAATATTCATATATGAGTGAGTACATACCATGTTTTTCTTTTTGTGACTGGGTTACCTCATTCAGGATGGTTTCTTCTAGTTCCATCCATTTGCCTGAGAATTTCAAGTTTCCATTGCTTTTTTCTGCTGAGTAGTACTCCATTGTATAAATGTACCACATTTTCTCTATCCATTCTTCAGTTGAGGGGCATCTAGGTTGCTTCCAGGTTTGGCTATTACAAACAATGCTGCTATGAACATGGTTGAACAGATGTCCTTATTGTATGAACGTGCAGGATTTGTGTATATACCCAAGAGAGGAATTGCTGGATCTTGAGATAGACTGATTCCCATTTTTCTGAGCAACTGCCATACTGATTACCAGAGTGGTCTTACAAGTTCGCACTCCAACCAGCAATGGAGGAGTGTTCCTTTTTCTCCACATCCTCTCCAGCATAGATTGTCATTGGTATTTTTGATTTTAGCCATTCTGACAGGTGTGAGGTGGTATCTCAGAGTTGTTTTGAGTTGCATTTCTCTGATGGCCAAGGATTTTGAGCACTTTCTTAAGTGTCTTTCAGCCATTTCGGATTCCTCTGTTGAGAATTCTCTAGTTCTGCACCCCACTTTTTAATTTCATTGTTTGGTGTTTGGGTGGCTAGCTTCTTGAGTTCATTGTATATTTTGGAAATCAGCCCTCTGTCAGATGTGGGGTTGGTGAAGATCTTTTCCATCATTCTGTGGGCTGTCATTTTGTCTTAACGGCTATGTCCTTTGCCTTACAGAAGCTTCTCAGTTTCAGGAGGTCCCATTTGTTAATTGCAGTTGTCAATGTCTGTGCTACTGGTGTAATGTTCAGGAAGCAGTCTCCTGTGCCTATTTATTCAAGGGTAATTCCCACTTTCTCTTCTAGAAGATTTGGTGTGGCTTGATTTATGGAGAGATCTTTGATCCATTTGCACTTAAGTTTCGTGCATGGTGACAGGTATGGATCAATCTGCAATCTTCTGCATGTCCGAATCCAATTGTACCAGCACCATTTGTTGAAGATGCTATCTTTTTTCCATTGTATAGATTTAGCACCTTTGTCAAAAATAAGGTGTTCGTAGGTGTGTGGGTTAATATCTGGGTCTTCAATTCGATTCCATTGGTCTGTCTATTTTTGTGCCAATACCAAGCTGTTTTCAGAACTGTTGATCTAAAATAGAGGTTGAAGTCAGGGATGGTGATGCCACCAGAAGATCCTTTATTGTACAGAGTTGTTTTGGCTAACGTGGGTCTTTTGTTTTTCCATTTAAGTTGAGTATTGTTCTTTCAAGATCTGTGAAGAACTGTGTTGGGATTTTGATGGGGACTGCATTGACTCTGTAGATTACTTTTGGCAAGACTGCCATTTTTACTATGTTAATTCTACCTATCTAAGAGCATGGGAGATCTTTCCATTTTCTGGTATGTTTTTTAATTTCTTTCTTTAAGCACTCAAGTTCTTACTGTGCAGGTCTTTCACTTTTTTGGTTAGTGTTACCCCAAGATATTTTATGTTGCTTGTGGATATTGTGAAGGGTGATGTTTCTCTGATTTCTTTCTCAATGCATTTATCATCTGTATAAAGTAGGGCTACTGATTTTTTTTGAGTTAATTTTGTATCCTGCTACTTTGCTGAAGGTGTTTATCAGCTCTAGGATTTCCCTGGTAGAGGTTTTCGGGTCACTTATGTAGACTATCAAACTGTCAAAGTTTGACTTCTTCCTTTCTAATTTGTATCCCTTTGATCTCCTTTTGTTGTCTTATTGCTCAAGCTAGAACTTCAAGTACAATATTGAGGAGATATGGAGAGAGTGGACATCCTTGTCTTGTTCCTGATTTTAGAGGAATCGCTTTGAGTTTCACTCCATTTATTTTGATGTTGGCTGATGGTTTGGTGTATATTGCATTTATCATGTTTAGATATGTTCCTGTTATTCCTGTTCTCTCCAACATCTTTATCATGAAGTGGTGTTAGATTTTGTCAAAGGCTTTTTCAGCATTTAGTGAGATGATCATGTGGTTTTTCTTTTTCAGTTTGCTAATATGGTGGATTACATTAATGGATTTTCATATGTTCAACCATCCTTGCATCCCTGTGATGAAGCCTACTTGATTATAGTGGATGATTTTTCTGATGTGTTCTTGGATTCAATTCGCCAATATTTTGTTGAGGCTTTTTTCATCTATGTTCATGAGGGATATTGGTCTGTAGTTCTCTTTTTTAGTTGTATCTTTGTGTGGCTTGGGTATCAAAGTGATTGTAGCTTCGTAAAAAGAGTTTGGCAATATCCCTTCTGCTTCTATTGTGTGGAACAACTTGCGCAGTACTGGTATCAGCTCTTGTTTGAATTTCTGGTAGAATTCTGCAGTGAAGCCATATGGCCCTGGACTTTTGTTTTTGGTTGGAAGCCTTTTGATGACTGCTTCTATTTCATTCAGGGTTAAAGGTAAATTTAAACTGCTTATCTGTTCTTGGTTTAATTTTGGTAAGTGATATCTATCCAAGAAACTGTCCATTTCCTTCAGATTTTTGAATTTTATGGAGTACAGATTTTCAAAGTATAACCTGATGATTCTCTGGATTTCCTCAGTTTCCATTGTTATATCCCCCTTTTCGTTTCTTATTTTGTTTTTTTTATTCATTTATTTAGCTCATCAATTACGATACACAATACAGTATGTTTACAATGGCATGGCTACATTAAACCAATTAACATGTTATATCACACATATTCATCATTTTTGTTTTGAGAACACTTAAAGTATACTATCTCACAACTTTTAAAATATAGCATGTTGTTATCAACCATATTTATCATGCTCTCAGTAGACCTCAATACTTCACAGAGTCCATGCCTCTTATCCAACTGCAGTGTTATATCCTTAAACCAATCGTTTCCCCATTGTTAAAAACCACATTGAAGCCTAATAGCCACAATTCTGCTCTCTGTTCCCATAAGTTCATCATTTCTAGGTTACACATAAAATTGAAATTGTGTGACATCTGTCTTCCAGTGTGTCACTTATTTATTTATTTTTTGGCAAGCATATATCTTTACTACTTACTAAAGATGAAATCAAATTTGCATGCACAGGTGAGCACTCTCTGAAACATCTTGGATTCATCACATATTTGAGTTTCAATTAGCATATATATATTTATTTATATAAAAAGAGCAATAATGGCAATATGTTATGCATCAATAGCAGCAACAACTTTTCCAGGTTCTGCAGTCATTTTAATAAAATTGTAGAGACATCCCCCACACTCCATTTAAAAAGCAAAAACCAAAAAACAAAAAAAAACAAAAACAAAAGAACAAACAAACAACAACAACAACAAAGTAAAAAACAAAATCCCAGAAAACAGCGCAGTTCTGTTACTCTTGTGGTACTTGGCACCATTTTTTTTAAATTAGCTTCTCAGTCATCATCTGGGAGGAAACCATTCTGAGCAACATCATTAAAAACAGCTCTGATAAAGCATGGTCACTACTATGTATCATAAAGCAGGTCCACATATGAGTGAGTAAATATCATGTTTGTCTTTTTGTGATTGGGTTACCTCACTCAGAATGGTTTCTTCGAGTTCCATTCATCTTCCTGCAAATTTCAAGATTCCATTGTTTTTTTTCTGCTGAGTAGTACTCCATTGTGTAAATGTAACACATTTTCTCTATCTAGGCTGAGGGGCATCTAGGCTGCTTCCAGTTTCTGGCTATTACAAATAGTGCTGCTATGAACATGGTTGAACATATGTCCTTGTTATATGAATGTGTGTATTTTGGGTATATGCCTAGGAGTGGAATTGCTGGATCTTGTGGTAGATTCTTTCCCATTTTCTTGAGTAGTTGCCATACTGATTTCCACAGTGGCTGTACAAGTTGGCACTCCCACCAGCAGTGGAGTACTGTTCCTCTTTCTCCACATCCTCTCCAGCATAAACTGTGATTGGTGTTTTTGAATTTTAGCCATTCTGACAGGAGTAAGATGGTATCTCAGAGTTGTTTTGATTTGCATTTCCCTGATGACTAAAGATGTTGAACACTTTCTCATATGTCTTTCAGCCATTTTATATTCCTCTATTGAGAATTGTCTATTTAGTTCTGTACCTCACTTTTTAATTGGATTGTTTGGTGTTTGGGGGACTAGCTTCTTGAGTTCTTTGTATATTTTGGAGATCAGCCCTCTGTTAGATGTGGGGTTGATGAATATATTTCCCAGTCTGTGGGCTGCTGTTTTGTCTTGCTGACTGTCTCCTTTGCCTTACAGAAGCCTCTCAGTTTCAGGAGGTCCCATTTATCAATTGTTGATCTCAGTGTCTGTGCTACTGGTGTAATGTTCAGGAATCGGTCTCCTGTACCAATTAATTCAAGGGTATTTCCCACTTTGTCTTCTAATAGGTTCAGTGTAGCTGGATTTATGTTGAGATCTTTCATCCATTTTGACTTAAGTTTTGTGCAAGGCAATAGGCTTGGGTCTAACTGCAGTCTTCTACATGTCTGCAACAAGTTATGCCAGCACCATTTGTTGAAGATATTCTCTTTGTTCCAGTGTATATATTTGGATTGTTTGTCAAAAATCAGGTGTTCATAGGTGTGTGGGGTAATATCGGGGTTTTCAATTCTATTCAATTGGTCTATTTGTCTATTTTTGTGCCAATACCAAGCTGTTTTCAGGACTATAGCTATGTAATAGATTTTGAAGTCAGGGATGGTGATGCCTCCTAGAAGTTCCTTTGTTGTATAGGGATGTTTTGGCTATCCTGGGTCTTTTGTTTCTCCATATAAAGTTGAGAATTGTTCTTTCAATGTCTGTGAAGAATTGGGTTGGGAATTTGATGGGGATTGCATTGAATCTGTAGATTGCTTTTGGCAAGATTGCCATTTTTACTATGTTGATCCTTCCTAACCAAGAGCATAGGAGATTTTTCCATTTTCTGTTATCTTCTTTCTTTAGAGACTCAAAATTCTTATGGTACAAGTCTTTCACATTTTTGGTTAGTGTTACCCCAAGGTACTTTATGTTGTTTGTGGCAATTGTAAAGGGTGATGCTTCTCTGATTTCTTTCTCTGCCAATGTGACATCGGTGTATAGTAGGGCTACAGATTTTTTCGAGTTAATCTTGTATCCTGCCACTTTGCTGAAGGTGTTTATTAGCTGTAGGAGTTCTCTGGTAGAGTTTTTCAGGTCATTAATATAGACTATCATATCATCTGCAAATAGTGAGAGTTTGACTTCTTCCTTTCTGATTTGTATTCCCTTGATCTCCTTTTGTTGTCTTATTGCTCTAGCTAAGACTTCAAGGTCAATATTGAAGAGGTATGGAGAGAGTGGACAACCTTGTCTTGTCCCTGATTTTAGATGAATTGGATCGAATTTCTCTCCATTTAATTTGATGTTGGCTGTTGGCTTGCTGCATTTTGCTTTTATTATGTTGAGGTATGTTCCTGTTATCCCTGATTTCTCCAAGACCTTTATCATGAAGTGGTGTTGGATTTTGTCAAAGGCTTTTTCGGCATCTAGTGAGATGATCATGTGTTTTTTTTTTTTTTCTCAGTCTGTTTTTTGGTGGATTATATTGATGGATTTTCGTATGTTGAACCATTCTTGCATTTCTGGGATGAAGCCTACTTGATCATGGTGGATGATTTCTCTGATATGATCTTGTATTCAATTTGCTAGGATTTTATTGAGAATTTTTGCATCAATGTTCATGAGTGATATTGGTCTGTAGTTCTCTTTCTTAGTTGTGTCTTTGTGTGGCTTGGGTATCAAGGTTATTGTGACCTCATAAAAAGAGTTTGGCAATGTCCCTTCTGCATCTATTTTGTGGAACAATTTGAGGAGCATTGGTATTAGCACTTATTTGAATTTCTGGTAGAATTCTGTGGTGAATCCATGTGGCCCCGGGCTTTTTTTGGTTGGGAGACTTTTGATGACTGCCTCTATTTCCTTAGAGGTTATAGATCTGTTTAAGTTGCTTAAATGTTCTTGATTCAATTTTGGTAAGTGATAACTGTCCAGAAAATTGTCCATTTCCTTTAAATTTTCCTATTTTGTAGAGTACAGGTTTTCAAAGTATGACCTGAAGATTCTCTGGATTTCTTCAGTGTCCGTTGTTATGTCCCCCTTTTCATTTCTGATTTTTTTAATCTGCATGATCTCTCTCTGCCTTTTGGTTAATTTGGATAACAGTTTGTCTATTTTGTTGATTTTCTCAAAGAACCAACTCTTTCTTATATTGATTCTTGAATTGTTTTCTTTGTTTCGACTTTATTGATTCCTGCGCTCATTTTGATTATTTCCCGGCGTCTGCTCCTCCGGGGTGAATTTGCTTCCATTTTTTCTAGAGCTTTCAGCTGTGATGTCAGATCTCTGGTGTGGCTATTCTCTAGTTTCTTCATGTGAACACTTAGAGTTATGAACTTTCCTCTTAGTACTGCTTTCAAAGTGTCCTTTGCTGCTCTTAATATTTTCTCTTTATTCTGAAGGTTTGGTGTTTTGATTATTATGTGTCGAGGGGACTTCTTTTTATGATCCAATCTGTTTGGTGTTCTGTAAGCTTCTTATACTTTCATAGGCATATCCTTCTGTAGGTTGGGGAAGTTTTCTTCTATAATTTTGTTGAATATGTTTTCTGTACCTTTGAGCTGTATTTCTTCACCTTTTATACCTATTATTCCTAGTTTTGGCCTTTTCACGGTGTCCCATATTTCCTGGATATTTTGTGTTAAGGATTTGTTGGACTTGAGATTTTCTTTGGTCGATGACTGTATATCCTCTAGTGAGTCTTCAACAACTGAGATTCTGTCTTCCATCTCTTGTATTCTATTGGTTATACTCACATCTTTAGTTCCTTATCGTTTATCCTGCCTTTCTATTTCCAGCATTGCCTCATTCTGTGTTTTCTTTATTGTTTCTATTTCAGCTTTCATGCCTTGAACTGTTTCGAGTGCTTCCTTCACTTGTTTGGTTGTTTTTTCTTGGATTTCTTTAGATTCTTTGAGAGATTTGTTAACTTCTTGAATTCTTTGGTTTGTCTTTTCCTCCATCTCATGTAATTTTTTGCTTGGTTTTTTTTTTTTTTTCTATTTCTTTAAGGGATTTTCTTGTTTCCTCTTTAAAGGACACTATCATCTTCCTAAGATAATTTTTGAGGTCCATCTGTTCTTCATGCTCTGTGTTGAACTTTTCAGATCTTGCTGGTGTGGAGTCTCTAGATTCTGGTGGTGTCATATTGGTTTTTCTGTTGTTGAGTGTGTTCTTACTCTGTCTTCTTCCCATCCCTTCTTCCAGTGAATGCAGGTGGCTCAGCTTCTGGTGGCAGCAGGATTGCAGAGGGAGGTGGGTGGACAAGGGTGGGGTGTATACAGACTCAGGGTAGGCCTTCTGGTCTGGGCTGGTCCACTGTTGTCTGGCAGGAGGGGGGTTCAGGCAGAAGCGAGCAGGGGTTGATGGGAGAGGTTAGGAAACAGCAGTGTCCAGACTCACTTGAGGCTAGGGCACCAGCCACAGGACAGAGGGCAGGGTCTAGACAGGGGTGAGATAAGTCCGGACTCAGGGTGGACCTTCCCAGACTAGGGATGTCCACTCTTTTCTGGGTGGGGTCAGGCAGAAGCGAGCAGGGGTTGAAGGAGTAGGTTGGGGGCCAGGCAAAGCAGTGCCCAGACTCACCTGAGGCTAGAGTATCTGCCGTCAGATAGAGGGCAGGGTGTAGACAGGGGTGAGGTATGTCCGGACTCAGGGTGGGCCTTCTGGTCTGGGCTGGTCCACTCTTGTCCAGAGGGTGGTGTGTTTCAGGCAGAATTGAGCAGGGGTTGATGGAGGAGGTTGGGAAACAGCAGTGCCCAGACTCACCTGAGGTTAGGGCACCAGCCCCAGGACAGAAGCCTTCCATGTCTTTTATACAGGCTTCAAGCAATAGTCGTGGCCCACACTAACGGTGGATCTTCACACCTCACAGATCTGGATTAGAAGCAGATCTTCTCACCTCAAATGATTCAATTAAGAAAAATTGTCATCTTAGTTATGCCCAGCCATTTGGGTTTTAGTTAATTCCAGATGAAGCCAAGATGACAACAAAAAGCAGCCATCACAGGACCCATGCCCTTGTTGTTTGGACCCACAATGACAATAAGAATGTGGCCAAATTACATTGACACATTCTAAAAACACAAAAGGCTTATGATCAGACTGTTTCTCTTACTAATATTATGATGAAAGACCCCCGAAGAGGTACTTTCGTAGAAGGAGACCCGCACCCAGGAATCAGCGAGACCACAGACTTGGATGCAAAACCGCAAGAGGTTTTATTAGAGACGCAGGTACCCGGGGCGACTTAGCTTCTGTGTGGCTAAGCGCGCCGAGCCAAGGGAAAGGGGTCCTTATATAGGGAAAAAGGCGCAAGCTAGGTGCAGGGATTCTATTGGATAATTCTAATGAGACATTGTACAGAGCTATTCTCATTGGTCAATGTAAATGAGGCGCTATACAGGGTTATTCAAATGAGGCGCAGTACAGAGTTATTCAAATGAGGTGAAACACAGAGTCTTTCAAATGAGGCGAAATACAGAATCATTTCTATTGGATGGTTCAAATGAGACACAGAGCCATTCCAGATCAGCATATTCTCAAGGTCTGGTGTCTGGTACAACAGACTCAATTCCCCCCCCTCCGCGTCCTGATGGCTGACCTTGGGGGCGGAGACCTTGGGACGGAGTGTTTCTCATCGGGCGGGGGCTCAGGGGCAGGGCTCCAGGCCGGCTCACTTGGTGTTCGTTCTCGTGCCGGCCCACCTGGTGCTCGCCCTCGTGCCGGCCCACCTGGTGCTCGTTCTCGGGCCGGGCGTGCGGCGGGTGGCGGGGGAAGGCCGCCGAGGGTGGGGATCAGGGAAGCCGCCGACAGGAGGAAGAGGAGACAAACTTGAGAAAGAAAGGGCTAAGGGGCAGGGGTCTTTCAATGAAAAATATTCCTTGATGAGTTTTGAGGCTTTAATCCCTTTACCTTATTTTATCTTTCCCCCTTTTTATTTTTTATTAATTTATTTTTTAAATTCAAATCTTAGTTCTCCCTCCCTCCTCTCCTACCACTCCCTTCACTCCTTCTTCAACTCCCACCTGCTTCTCAGAGAGGGTAAGTCCTCTTCTAGGAAGTCTACTAAGTCTGTCCCATCATCTCATTGAGGCGGGACCAAGGCACCTCTCCACCCCAACACCCCTGCGTCTAGGCTGAACAAGTTATCTCTCCATATAGAATAGGCTCCACTAAGTCAGTTTGCGCATTAGAGTTAGATTTTAGACCCACTGTCAGTGGCCTCATATATTGTCTCAGTCACACCATTGTCACCTATGTTAATGGAGTCTAGTTTGGTCTTATGCTGGTTCCCCATTTTGTCAGACCTGAGTCAGTGATCTCTCACTTGCTCACTCCAGCTGATTCTATGTGTTTCCCCATCAAGATATTGACTCCTTTGTTCATATTGTTTCTCCTCCATTACTTTGATTGTACTCCAGGAGCTTGGCCCAATGGTTAGTTGTGAATTTCTGCATCTGCTTCCATCTGTTTCTGAAAGAGAGTTCTAGTTTCTCTGGGGTTGTAGATTGTAGGTTGGGTACCATTTGCTTTACATCTGGTATCCACTTATGAGTGAGTACATACTATATTTGTCTGTTATGGTTCTGGGTTACTTCACTCAGGATATTTTTTTCTAGTTCTGTTCATTTGTCTGCAAATTTTAGGATGTCATTGTTTCTTACCACTGATTAGTATTCATTGTGTAAATGTACCAAATTTTCATTATCCATTCTTCAGATGAGGGGCATCTAGGTTGCTTCCAGATTCTGGCTGTTACACATAATGCTGCTTTGAACATTGTTGAACAGATGTTCTTGTGGTATGAATGCACATCCTTTGGGTATATACCTAAGAGTAGAATTGCTGGATCTTGAGGTAGACTGATTTGCTTTTACCTGAGATACCGCCTTACTGATATCCAAAGTGGTTGTATAAGTTTGTATTCTCACCAAATGCTCCCCTTTCTCCACATCCTCTCCATCATGAACTGTTGTTGGTGTTTTGATTTTA
Source organism: Cricetulus griseus (assembly GCF_003668045.3). Taxonomy (NCBI): domain Eukaryota; kingdom Metazoa; phylum Chordata; class Mammalia; order Rodentia; family Cricetidae; genus Cricetulus; species Cricetulus griseus. The sequence continues at coordinate 72,843,900 of NC_048597.1, read as the reverse complement.
GCTATTCCGATAGGTGTAAGATAGTATCTCAGAGTTGTTTTGATTTGCATTTCCCTGATGGCTAAATATGTTGAGCAATTACTCAAGTGCCTTTCAGCCATTGAAGATTCCTCTGTTGAGAATTTGCTATTTAGATTTGTATCCCTTTAAAAAAATTGTATTATTTAGTGTTTTTTGACTAGTTTCTTGAGTTCTCTTTATATTTTGGAGATCAGTACTCTGTCAGATGTGGGGATGGTGAAGGTCATGCCCCACCACTGCCTAGCCATGAATGGGAATTTTTGAAATATTAATTTTACCAAACCATAAACACTGTATGTCTTTCACCCTTTTAGTGTCCTTTTCAATTTCTTTAGAGATTTGAATTCCTCATTGTGGATGTCTTTCACTTCCTTTTAAGGATGATTCCAAAGTATTTTATTGTCTTTGATGCTATTGTAAATGGGAGTGTGTTGTATGATCTCTTTGTCAGTGATTGTTCGTGGTATATAGAAAGTCTATTGATTTTTGCTAGTTGATATTTTACCCTGCCATTTTGTTGAAATTGTTGATTTTCTCTATATTCTGGTGGAATTTTGGTTGTCTCTTATGTGTAATATCATATAATCTATAAACTGGGACAATTTGACTTCTTCTTTGACTCCTATTTTGTATGCTTCTCATTTTCTTTCTTTTTGTTTGTTTTTGCTTCTTGCTCTGGATAGGGGTTTCCTCTCTCTTTTTTTTAATAAAATACATTATAATTTTATTGCTTGGAGAATACAGCATATGAAATCACAAGAACATCAAAATGAAAAGTCACTAGGCTTCAAACACAGAATACATTACTAGATGCAGTAAAATATTAATTAACCTGAAGTCTACATCAGAAAGAAAAAGGTATGGAAAAATACCTAAATTGTTTACTTGAGAAGCATACACTTAAAACAAAGTAAAAGAATGTTCCATTACAAATTAAAAAGCCAACAATGACTAACTTATTTTTATGTATATATATATTTATATTTATATAAAAAGACCAATAATAGCAGTATGTTATGCATCAATAGCAGCAACAGCTTTTCCAGGTTCTGCAGTCATTTGAACAAAATTGTAGAGACATCCAGCACACTCCATTTAAAAATAAAAAGTAAAAAACAAAACCCCAGAAAAACAGCACAGTTCTGTTACTCTTGTGGTACCTGGCACCCTTTTATTTTTAAATTAGCTTCTCAGTCATCATCTGGGAGGAAACCATTCTGAGCAACATCATTAAAAACAGCTCTGATAAAGCATGGTCACTACTATGTATCATAAAGCAGGTCCACATATGTGTGAGTACAGATCATGTTTGTCTTTTTGTGATTGGGTTACCTCACTCAGAATGGTTTCTTCGAGTTCCATTCATTTTCCTGCAAATTTCAAGATTCCATTGTTTTTTTTTCTGCTGAGTAGTACTCCATTGTGTAAATGTAACACATTTTCTCTATCTAGGCTGAGGGGCATCTAGGCTGCTTCCAGTTTCTGGCTATTACAAATAATGCTGCTATGAACATGGTTGAACATATGTCCTTGTTATATGAATGTGCTTATTTTGGGTATATGCCTAGGAGTCGAATTGCTGGATCTTGAGGTAGACTCATTCCCATTATCTTGAGGAGTCGCCATACTGATTTCCAAAGTGGCTGTACAAGTTGGCACTCCCACCAGCACTCCTCCTCTTTCTCTGCATCCTCTCCAGCATAAACTGTCATTGTTTTTTTTTTTTTTGATTTTTAGCCATTCTAACAGGAGTAAGATGGTATCTCAGAGTTGTTTTGATTTGCATTTCACTGATGGCTAAGGATGTTGAACACTTTCTCATATGTCTTTCTGCCATTTTATATTCCTCTATTGAGAATTGTCTATTTAGTTCTGTACCCCATTTTTTAATTGGATTGTTCGGTGTTTTTGAGTACAGCTTCCTGAGTTTTTGTATATTTTGGAGATCAGCCCTCTGTCAGATGTGGGGTTGGTGAATATATTTTCCCAGTCTGTGAGCTGTCATTTTGTCTTGCTAACTATGTCCTTTGCCTTACAGAAGCTTCTCAGTTTCAGGAGTTCCCATTTATCAATTGTTGATCTCAGTGTCTGTGCTACTGGTGTAATGTTCAGGAATCAGTCTCCTGTATCAATTAATTCAAGGGTATTTCCCACTTTATCTTCTAGTAGGTTCAGTGTGGCTGGGTTTAGGTTGAGGTCTTTGATCCATTTTGACTTAAGTTTTGTGCAGGGCGATAAGCTTGGGTCAATCTGTAGTCTTCTACATGTTTGCATCCAGTTATGCCAGCACCATTTGTTGAATATGTTCTCTTTGTTCCAGTGTATATATTTGGATTGTTTGTCAAAAATCAGGTGTTCCCAGGTGTGTGGGTTAATTTCAGGGTTTTCAATCCTATTCCATCGGTCTACCTGTCTATTTTTGTGTCAATACCAAGCTGTTTTCAGGACTATAGCTCTGTAATAGAGCTTAAAGTTAGGGATGGTGATGCTTCCAGAAGTTCCTGTATTGTACAGGGTTGTTTTGGCTATCCTGGGTCTTTTGTTTCTCCATATAAAGTTGAGAATTGTTCTTTCAAGGTCGTGAAGAAATGTGTTGTGATTTTGATGGGAATTGCATTGAATCTGTAGATTGCTTTTGGCAAGATTTCCATTTTTACTATGTTGATCCTTCCTATCCAAGAGCATGGGAGATCTTTCCATTTTCTGGTATCTTCTTTAATTTCTTTCTTTAGAGACTCAAAATTCTTATGGTACACGTCTTTCACTTTTTTCATTAGTGTTACTCCAAGGTATTTTATGTTGTTTGTGGCAATTGTAAAGGGTGATATTTCTCTGATTTCTTTCTCTACCAATGTGTCATCCATATATATTAGGGCTACAGAATTTTTTCGAGTTAATCTTGTATCCTGCCACTTTACTGAAGGTGTTTATCAGCTGTAGGAGTTCCCTGGTTGAGTTTTTCGGGTCACTTATGTAGACTATCATATCATCTGCAAATAGTGAGAGTTTGACTTCTTTCTTTCTGATTTGTATTCCCTTGATCTCCTTTTGTTGTCTTATTGCTCTAGCTAGAACTTCAAGGACAATATTGAAGAGGTATGGAGAGAGTGGACAGCCTTGTCTTGTACTTGATTTTAGAGGAATTGCATTGAGTTTCTCTCCATTTAATTTGATGTTGGCTGTTGGCTTGCTGTATGTTGCTTTTCTTATGTTGAGGTATGTTCCTGTTATCCCTGATTTCTCCAGGACCTTTAACATGAAGGGATGTTGGATTTTGTCAAAGGCTTTTTTGGCATCTAGTGAGATGATCATGTGATTTTTTTTCCTCAGTCAGTTTATATGGTGGATTTTTGTATGTTGAACCATCCTTGCATCCATGGGAAGAAGTCTACTTGATCAGGATGGATGAGTTCTCTGATGTGTTATTGGATTCGATTTGCCAATATTTTATTGAGAATATTTGCGTCAATATTCATGAGGGATATTGGTCTGTAGTTCTCTTTCTTAGTTGTGTCTTTGTGTGGCTTGGGTATCAAAGTTATTGTGACCTCATAAAAAGAGTTTGGTAATGACCCTTCTGCTTCTATTGTGTGGAATACTTTGAGGAAAATTGGTATTAGCTGTACTTTGAATTTCTGGTAGAATTCTTCACTGAAGCCATCTGGCCCTGGGTTTTTTTTGGTTGGGAGGCTTCTAATGACTGCTTCAATTTCATTAGAGGTTATAGCTCTATTTAAGTTGCTTATCTGTTCTTGATTTAATTTTGGAAAGTGAAATCTGTCCAGAAAATTGCCCATTTCCTTTAGATTTTCAAATTTTGAGGAATATAGTTTTTCAAAGTATGACCTGATGATTCTCTGGATTTCCTCTGTGTCTGTTGTTATGACCCCCTTTTCATTCCCAATTTTATTAATTTGCATGTTCACTCTTTGTTGTTTGGTAAGTTTGGATAAAGGTTTGTCTATCTTGTTGATTTTCTCGAAGAACTAACTTTTTGTTATATTGATTCTTTGTATTGTTCTCCTAGTTTCCATTTTATTGATTTCAGCCCTCAATTTGATTATTTCCTGGAGTCTGCTCCTCTGGGCTGTATTGGCTTCTTTGTTTTCTAAAGCTTTCAGTTGTGCTTAACAGCACAACTTGTGCTGTTTATTCTCTAGTGTGATTATTCTCCTGTTTCTTCATGTGGGCATTTATCCCTATGAACTTTCTTCTTAGCACTGATTTCAGAGTATCCCATAGGCTTGGATATGTTGTGTCCGCATTTTCATTGAATTCTAGGAAATCTTTAATTTCTTTTTTTGTTTCTTTCTGGACCCATGAATTGTGCAATTGGGTGCTACTTAATTTCCATGAGTTTGTAGGTCTTCTGTAGTTCTTTTGTTGTTGAATTCTAATTTTAAAGCATGGTGGTCTGATAAGACAGGGGGTTATTTCAATTTTTTTGTACTTGTTGAAGTTTGCTATGTTGCCAAGTATGTGGTTGATTTTAGAGAAGGTTCCATGTGGCGCTGAGAAGAAGGTAAATTGTTTTGTATTTGGGTGGAATGTTCTGTAGATATCTGTTAAGTCCTATTGCGCCATAACTTCTATCAGTTCTTTTGTTTCTTTGTTAAGTTTCTGTCTGGTGTTTCTGTCCAGTGGTGAGAGTGGGGTGTTGAAATCTCCCACTACAAGTGTGTGCAGTTTTTTGTGTGATTTGAGTTTTAATAAGGTTTCTTTTACAAACGTGGATGCCTTTGTATTTGGGGCATAAATGTTTAGAATTGAGACTTCATCCTGATGGATTTCTCCTGTGATGAGTAGGAAATGACCTTATTCATCTCTTTTGACTGATTTTAGTTTAAAGTCCAATTTGTTGGATATTAGGATTGCTACCCCTGCTTGTTTCTTGGGTCCATTAGATTGGAAGATCTTTCCCCAACCTTTAATTCTTAGGTACTGTCTGTCTTTGAGGTTGAGGTGAGTTTCTTGTATGCAGCAGAAGGAAGGATTCTGTCTTCTTATCCATTCTGCTAAACTGTGTCTTTTTATAAGGGAGTTAAGACCATTAATGTTGATGGATATTAATGACCATTGATTATTATTCATTCTTGTTTGTTTTTTATTTGGTGATGGTGGCAAGATTATGTGTGGGATTCTATCCCTTTTTTCTTTTGACTGTTGGTAAGTTGGGATTATCTATTGCCTATGTTTTTCTGGTTGTAGTTAACTTCCCTGGGTTGCAGTTTTCCTTCTAGTACTTTCTGTAGGGCTGGATTGGTGGATATGTATTGTTTGAATCTGGTTTTATCATGGAATATCTTGTTTTCTCCATCTAAAATGATTGAAAGCTTTGCTGGGTATAGTAGTCTGGGCTGGCATCCATGGTCTCTTAGTGTAGGTAGAATATTGATCCAGAACCTTCTGGCTTTCAGAGTTTCCAAGGAAAATTCAGGTGTGATTCTGATAGGTTTGCCTTTATAGGTTACTTGACCTTTTTCCTTTGCTGCTCTTAATATTTTCTCTTTGTTGTGTATGCTTGGTGTTTTGATTATTATGTGGCGAGGTGACCTTTATTTTTGGTCCAGTCTATTTGGCGTTCTGTAGGTTTCTTGTATTTTCATTGGCATGTCTTTCTTTAGGTTGGGAAAGTTTTCTTCTATGATTTTGTTGAATATGTTTTCTGTGCTTTTGAGTTGGATTTCTTCACCTTCTTCTTTACCTATTATTCTTAGGGTTGGTCTTTTCACAGTACCCCATATTTCCTGGATATTTTGTATTAGGGATTTGTTGGATTTAAGATTTTCTTTGGTTGATGAATCTATTTCTGCTAGTGTGTCTTCAACTCCTGAGATTCTCTCTTCCATCTCTTGTATTCTGTTGCTTATGTTTACATCTGTAGTTCCTGATCATTTACCCAGCTTTTCTATTTCCAGCATTCCCTCAGATTGTGCTTTCTTTATTGTCTCTATTTCAGTTTTTAGGTCTTGAACTGTTTCTTGTATTTTTTGGTTTATTTTGTCTTCAGTTGCTTTAAGGGATTTTCTCATGTCCTCTTTGAGGTCCTCTATCATTTTCCTGAAGATATTTTTAAGGTCATTCTCTTCTGGTTCATCTGCTTTTTGATGCTGAAGTCTTACTGGTGTATGGTTCCTAGTCTCCTGTGGTGTCATATTGGGTTTTCTGTTGTTGGATATGCTTTTACCTTGTCCTCTTCTCATCCTTTCTTCTGGTGGGTGTAGCAAGTGTTTCTTGTTCTCCTGGTGGGTGTGCGACCACGGTTCCCTTCTGGTAGATGCAAACAGATCCAATACTCTGATGTCAGTCCTCTTCTCGTGGATGGAGGTGTCACTGTTCCCTGGGTGTCTGCAATGTCCTGGCGTGCTGGGTCCCGCCGGGTGGCAGTTGGAGGCAGAGCTGTCACTGGGCCTTGGGGTGTCGGATCCCACTGCCGAACTCTGTATGGTCACTTGTGTCAGATGACTCTGAGCAGCGATGACTAACCGTAACAGGAAACAGTTCCTGGCCTACCTGGGCCAGCAGATGGAGGCCGGGCTGCCTCTGGGTGTTCGGTGTTGGTAACCTGCCACCACCGAAATGGGTCTGGCATGTAGGTCCCTTGCCTCAGATGACTCTGAGCCCTGGATAGGGTTTTCTACACTATATTTAAAATGAGTGGAGCTAGTGTGCACCTCTGTGTCAGAAAGTCATCTGATAGTCCAACCCAGCTCTGAAAACTATGAAAAATTACAATGAACAACATGGCTAGATATTCATAAAATGCAATTAGTGACACTCACATGTTGGTGGAAACCAACTGTCTAGTTCAACATCTGGTTCACTTGACAGGAGGTAAATCCTGCCTGATACTATACACCTAGCTATGGAGACAATGGATCTTAGAAGAGAATATACTTGTGCTAAACCAGCTCATTCTAAATCTCATCCTTATATACCAGATAAGTGTGTCTGTCATCCTCACCAAAGAAGCTTCTGTTTACAGCAAATGGAAACCATCATAGAGAACCACAACTGGACACAACATGGAGATAAATGGATTGCGGAGCCCCAATGGATATATCTATATCACAGCTCCTACACCTCTGGCTCAGGGAACAACATGGCAGAGAGTTTGGAAAAGTTATACTAGCCAGAATACCAGGAAGTCTGCTCTGAAATAGTCTTTCTAGAAAGGCTGTAAAAACAAGATCAAAACAATGACAATATCAATAGACATTCTTATGTGGAATGGAAGTTAATTCTATAGGTTCTCACCAGTAGACAAAGAACTACATATAACTAGTAACATCTTAGAGATTGCAAATTAGACTCTCGCATGGGAGAGACCCCTATTGGTGATCTAATACATAATAGTAAGCTCTAAAAACATATACACACAAACAATAAAAACAAATTCCGCAGTTGCCTTCATATATTTGTGCAGATAAGTATATATATATATATGTATATATATATATATATATGTATGATAATGCTAATCAATGAAAATTAGGCTATCAAACTGAGAATGAGGGATATGGCAATTGTTGAAGGGAGGGTCCCTGGGAGGAGCTTGTGGAGGAAAGGGAAAAGGGAAAATGATGTAATTCTATTTTAGTTAAAATTTGATTCTAAATGTTAACAAATTCAGAAAAGTTGGCATAATTCTGTGTATCTTTTCTGACCATAATGCAATATACTTAAATCAATAAGAGAGGAATCTCTGTCATTTAAACAAACTCATCCATGATTAAATAACACAATGATGAATCTGTCACAGAAGAAATCCAGAAAGAAATACAAAGATTCTTAGAACTAAACTAAAATGAAAACATCACAAGAAAATCTCTGGGGCACAAAAACAGTTCTGAGAGGGAAGCATAATAGTTCGTGCTATTATTAGAAAATAATAAGAGCACACATAAATAACTTAATGATGCAACTCAAGACTTTGGTAAAAGAAGAACAAAGCCAATTCCAATAGCGTATATATGAAAAAACCCTAAAAGTATGAAAAACTAAGGAAACACAGGTGAAGATAATACAAAGAATCAACAAATCTAAAATCTGGTTCTTTGCAACGGTAAATTGAATCAGTAGACATTTGACATAAGATTTCCATAAATCTAATGTTAGTCCTCATAGTTGTCAAGGTTTCTTTAAATATTCTCAGTAGCGGTGATTTAAGGGTGAAGAATTTCTTTTGTTTCTGAATATTGTCAATGTCCTCCTCGATTTAAAAAAGTAATATATCCCATCCCATTAATTTCCACATGACAGTCTTCACCTGTTTTGCTTTCTGACAATAATGAAAAGTGCTGAGTGTTTCCTCTTCCATACTATTATAATATTATAATTGTTTGCAAAGGGACAATGAAGCCAAGGATTGTAGTGATCAGACTTTGTGAAAAAACATCAAAAGTCAAGAATAATAAAATTCCTGGAGCTATTAATGGTTGTATACCCAAACCAAGTTAGGGTTTCGGAGGACTCATGAGTCCTATTCATTACAGGACCTATTCACCAGAAAAGATACAAAACAAACATGAAGCAAACATTAGATCAGAGTGATGTTACGGTCTTAGTAGGTTCTATTTTTTTGGAGGGTAAACAAGTACATAGAGGTGAATAAATCAAGTCTGATTTGCCTGGCATTTAATCAGGTGTCTTGGGAACAGAGACTCCACAAGAACAACTCATTTCTAGGAAGAGCAAAGTCCCATAGGAAAATTATATAATCAGGGTTGAGATGACAAGAGGGAATAATGCACATAATAGGCAGGTATACAGGGCTTTAAAGAATCCCCTACCTTTGACTCTTCCTCACAACCTTTCTGTGGACAAGGTGTTTATGCTTTCTTTAGTGTGTTTCCCTGTCTTGAAAGTTGATACATGACCCCTTCCTGCTGTCTTAAAACTAACGTCAGTCCTTATTTTCAACCATCCAGGGAGAAAATTAATTTCTAATTGGGTCTTTTCATACAGAAGCCTTATCCAGGTGAGTCTGAGGGCTTAGCATGTGACAGAAATAAGACTGAGAAATCAAAAGGAAGATCAAGTATGTAAGGTCACCTGGCCAGAAGTTTACAGTTGTCAAGAGCCACTTTCGTACTTACCTGATTAATCCATCAATGCAGTCATCTGAAGATTAGTGAGTTCTGTCCAAGTGGAACCTCTATCTAAGGGCCTTTATAATCAGTTTGTTAGTATAGACAACTATCCTATTAACTGTGGAGGAACATGCAGTGAAGTGAGATTGTTCCTTATTTCTGATATGAAATAACATAGCTTATTATTAACGTATTCCACTTAGCTTTTACTTTAGGCTTCTCCTGTATTGTTAAATCATCTCTCATCTTACTACTGAGTTTTTACAGCACTGCAGATTATTTTGTCCATGAAGGTTTCAAAAATATTTTTTCAAAATGTGTGGTATGTTTTCACAGAGTTTTATACTTTGACATTTTGTAATATGTTAGCTCCAGGACTGGTATCATCTTAGTCTAGATTGGAAGCCATAGTTTGAATTTGTTTTTTAAATATTTAAATTCGAAAACAAGCAGTCTCTACTGAAATCATATACAATAACCAACACTAAACAGACTTAACAGGTTGCATTTATATATTTATGCATATATGGGTATCTATCTAGACATCTATATATATCTGTAAGGCCATGAATCTGGGAGGGAGTGATGAGGGGAGAACATGGGAAGGGCTAGAGGGAGGAAAAAGAAGAGAGAAAGTGATATAATTATAATTTTTTAAAATTAAAAAGATAGTCAGAACATAATTGAACTTATATAATACATTAGTTGCATTTCTAAGTGGACTGAGACTTGATTTCCAATTAATTTAATAGTTACTGAGCATGTACTATGTACCACAATATTTAAAAAAAGTGATAGTCATTTATTTATAGGTCAGTTTCAATTCAGTTATGAATTCCTCTTGGAAACATTAGTTGATGTTCTGCTTAATTTATTCAATCCAAATGTTTTAGGATGAGTTCATTAAATCTGACTTTATTCTTCTGCCACTATTTTTTGTTTCATATTATCTTCTTTAAAAAACCTTATTCCGAATAATAGAAATGTTATTTGACCAGCTGTGAAAGTAGAAATGAGAAAAAAAAACAGAGAACTTCTCATTTGGATCTTTAATTACAATTTTGATACAAAGTACACTGTAATCAATGTGCATATGTTGCAATGCCCTCAGGGATCAGGCACACTGCACTTTATTAGTGTGAAAGGTACAACAGTCCTGGTGGGTGCAGGATTCATATAATGTAACATGGAGGAGTCTGTAGAGTTTGAATATATGAGGCACAATTATAGTGCTCCTGTGGTATTTATCCAAGGAGATAAATTCTGAAAGCCCTGAGTAAGACAGAAAACATACCCTATGACAAAATGAAGGTCTAACCTGCTATTGTTCACAAGATAAATTTTTGTGTTTTTGTTTCTATATTTGTTGCATGCCATGGAACTAGACACACTGGTGTTTCATTGTGGAACAGGGGACATTTTTATTACATAAATTGAGTAGATCAGTAATTTCAGAGGTCAAAGAGTGAGAATTAGGTGATAGGGAAACTTGAGTAGTAAAGACAGGAAGTCACATCAAGACATGAAGAAGATTATGCCCTATTTTGTACACTGGGGTGACTGTAGCTAACACATTATAAACTTCACAGTATCTAGAGGAGAATATTTTGACTGCTTGAATCATGAGAATTCCAGGTGGTAAATATATGGATTATCTAGACTTGGTTATTATGTCATGTGTACAGGTATATACATTATGAATATATTGCATAATACAACATATTCAATTATTATGTGTAAGTTAAAATTCAAACCAATCTGAAACGGTACAGGGAAAATTCCTTAGACTTCACATATGTTGTTCTCTTCTCTTTGCATTTTTTCACCAAATGGAAGCTCAACCTGTAAGTATGTGAGCACTAAATTGATAAAATAGTTTGTCTTCTGTGAAGTTTTATTTGATGTTTCATTGTTTTTGTGTCTCATTGAGTGATGTGACTGGGTTTGAAGTGCATCCAGAATCAAGGAGGTTTTTCTTACTTTCAGTCTCTCAGGAATCCCTCGAGCTAATTAAACAACATTATCCCTGGAGATTGTTATAAAAATAAAATTTGTATCTGTCTGTTCTTATGGAGCTAATGTATTGTAATTAATTAATCAGTGGGTAGAATATCATCATGGTAAAATATAATCTCAGGGGTACATATGGAGCATGACCAATATTACATTTTATTTCCCAAGTATAACAAAGAATTCATTAAAAACATTTGTAATACAAGCCTTCTAGGGTAAATGCTTAGAGTGAGATAGTAGTTCCAAGTGAGTCATACCAGGGAATGTCATAAAAAATGATGCAGTCTTATACAAAACAGGAATTACTGTTCTAACAGTACAGTATAAATTATAGTTCTTCTTTCCAGTCAATGCTGCATAATCTTGTATATAATAATGTAATTACATCAGGTTACTTTTTCCATTTTTGTTATATTAGCTCTATGGAATTTAAAAATGACACACAAATTTCAAAATTTATTCTCCTGGGAATTTCAGAGGATCCTCTATGGCAACCCTTCCTTTTTGGACTGTTTTTGTTTATGTACCTGGTCACTCTGCTTGGGAACCTGCTCATCATCATTGCCACAGTTACAGATTCCCATCTTCACACACCCATGTACTTCTTCCTTTCTAACCTGTCCTTTGCTGACATCTGTTTCACCTCTGCTAGCATCCCAAAGATGCTAGTGAATATACAGACACAGAACATGGCAATAACATATGAAGGCTGTATTACCCAGGTATACTTTTTCATACTGTTTGGAGTTTTGGACAACTTTCTTCTAGCCGTGATGGCCTATGACCGGTATGTGGCCATCTGTCACCCTCTGCACTATACAGTCATCATGAACAGCCACCTCTGTGGGTTGCTGGTTCTTGGGTCCTGGGTCACAACAGCTTTGAATTCCTTGCTACAGAGTTCAATGGCATTGCGGCTGTCCTTCTGTACTGACTTGAAAATTCCCCACTTTGTTTGTGAGCTTAATCAACTGGTACTCCTTGCCTGTAATGACACCTTTCCTAATGACATGGTGATGTACTTTGCAGCTGTACTGTTGGGGGGTGGTCCTCTTGCTGGCATCCTTTACTCTTATTCTAAGATAGTTTCCTCCATACGTGCAATCTCATCATCACAGGGGAAATACAAAGCATTTTCCACCTGTGCATCTCATCTCTCAGTTGTTTCATTATTCTATTCTACACTGTTGGGTGTGTACCTTAGTTCTTCTGTTACTCAAAACTCACATTCAACTGCACGAGCATCTGTAATGTACAGTGTGGTCACCCCCATGCTGAACCCATTCATCTACAGCCTGAGGAATAATGAACTGATGGGAGCTCTCAGAAGACTCTTCAGAAGGAAACCATGAAAGAGAAATTCACCAAGAAGTGCCTATGGTCTGGGCAGCAAATCCAGGCACAACAACTCTTTATTCAAATAATTCAAGAGAATTTCCTCTTTCCACTTATTTCCTAGAGTTTTGATTTCTGTTGATAGCTTTACTGATTTTCTGTAGCACCGTTAGTAAGCTTGTCCTTTTCTAATATCTGATGTTTTCCAATTTTCCAGTATTCTTCCCAATGTCATGTTAGAGGCAATCTGTAGATTCTCATTTATTTTACCCAGCCATGAGTTGTGCTGATACTATGGGATAAATTGCATAATGAGGTCCTTGATGTGATTTTACTGTAGAAGAAATTCTGTGACCATTTTTATTTTATTATTATTATTATTATTTTTACCAATTTTCTGTTCATCTTTCTATATTGTTGCCTTAACTCTCCTTACATTGTAGACTTCAATGTAGCAGTACTTTTATATTTGTGTGAATTCATAATCCTGATTAGGATACTATCTCTATATTCAATTTCATGTTCATAAAGCTCATTTTGCTCCTTGGTACAGAATACTAGTGAAAGAGAATATAAAATATACATTGATGTGTACTGGAAACATATTCCTACCATGACACCTGTTCTAATGACATGTTGATGTACTTTCCAGCTGTCTTGGTGAGTGGCTGTTCCTTTGTTGCCATCCTTTACTGTTATGCTAAGGTAGTTCCATTATTCATAAAACCTTTTGAACAGGAAGATAAATTTGAAACATTAATTGTCTTAATGTAGTTTCCAAGTCAGAAAAGACCTTCTATATGTAAATATTTAATAATACATTAAAATTCCAGTAATACTTTTTGTTTGGTTTTTCAAGTCAGGGTATTTCTGTGGCTTTGGAGGTTCTCCTGGAACCAGTTCTTGTAGACCAGGCTGGTCTCGAACTTACATACATCTACCTGCCTCTGCCTCCAGAGTGCTGGGATTAAAGGCGTGCACCACCACCGACAGTTTTCAGTAATACTTTCTATGAAGTATCCAGTTTATGATGTATGTTTGTGTGTTTAAATGTTAAACCTCAGCGTCCAAACATAAAGCATGTATTAAATGGTCTGAAATATCAGATACATGTGAAATGGCCTCATTTTTTTCCCTAAAAATGTCAAGAGCTGTGCTGGAGAGATGCTTTAGTGACTTAAGAGCACTGGCCATTCTTCCTGAGGGCCTGGTTCAATTCTGAGTCCACAAATGTTGGCTAACAACCATCTGTATCTCCAGTTTCAGTGACTGTGACACCCTGTTTTGACATACATGGGCAATGTACTCACATGGTGCACACACATACAAGCAGGAAAACACCCCTATACATAAAATAAACACATAACACATCCTTAAAATCAATCCAGAGCTTCCTACAAATCTCTCCCCTTGCTCTAAATCAATAATATTACCCTTTAAATATATCCTAATGAACATTAATGTGCTGACTAAAATCATATTTAACTATTTTTTCATTTTGTCTCTTATTTTCTGAAATCTCTTCAATGTACACAGGCAAAGAATGGCTTGAATAAGAACATAGCCTTAAGTACACTTGCTCTAAGAATGAGGTGGGACAGAAGGTATTCCTGCATGAACACACACACACACACACACACACACACACACACACACACACACACCTACACACACATACATATACACATACACACATATACACAAAACCTACACACACACACACACACACACACACACACACACACACACACACCATGAAAATCTAACATGACTCCCCCAGGATGTAGAATATCTCAACTACTGAACTAAAAGGTACTGAAATGGGTAAAAATTCTTTTTTTTTCATTTAAAAAATTGATTTCATTTTACATTCCAATCACAGTTCTCCCTCCCACTCCTCCTGCCACCTACCTTGCCTCTTCCCAGCCGCTCCCTCATCACTGCCTAGCCAACCCCAAGTCCACACCTCCTCAAGGGTAAGGACTCCCATGAGGAGTAAATATAGCTGGCTTAGTAGGTTGTGGCAGGGCTCAGCCCATCTCTCATACAGTAAGACTGAACATGGCATCCCACCATAGGGAGTGGGCTCCAACTTGCTATCTCATGTACCAGGTTTGTATTGTGGTCCTACTGCCAGGGGCCCCTCAGATGGTGCAAGTTTCGCAGCTGTCTCCCACATATGGAGGGCCTAGTTCGGTTCCCTGGAGTTTCCACTGTTGCCAGTCTAGAGTTCATGAGTTTCAGTGAGCTTGGTTCAGCTGTCTCTGTAGATTTCTCCATCATGATCTTGACCTCCTTTGCTCACATGTTCCCTCCTCCCTCTATTTGCTTGGATTCCCAGAGCTTGACCTGGTTCTTGGTTGTGAATATCTGCATCTGGTTCCATCAATTACTGGATGAAGGCTCTATGATGGTAGCTTATGTATTCATCAGTCTGATTACAATTCAGGCACACTCTCTAGTATTGCTAGGAGTCTTAGTTGGGGTCCTCCTTATCGATTCTTTTGAGTTACCCTAGCACCAGGTTTCTTCCTAACTCCATCGTGGCTCTCTCTATTAAGATACCTTTTTCATTGCCCTTCCACTGAATCCGCACCTAGGTCATCTTGTTACCCCCTGTTCTCATCCCCACATCTCCTCTTACTACCAGCCCTGCCCCCAGTTTTCCCTGTAGATATTATCTAAATTCCCAGGGTGATCCATGTGTCCCTTTTAGGGTCCTCCTTGATACCTAGCTTCTCTGGAGTTGTGGACTTTAGTCTGGTTATCCTTTGCTTTAATTCTAATATGCACTTATGAATGAATACATACCATGTTGTCTTTCTGAGTCTGTGTTACCTCACTCAGGATATTTTTTCTAGTTCTATCCATTTGTCTGAAAATTTCATGGGGTCATCATTTTTTACAGCCGAGTAGTACCCCACTGTGTAAATATACTACATCTTTTGTAACCACTCTTCAGTTGAGAGGCATCTAGGTTGTTTTCAGGTTCTGGCTATCACAAACAATACTTCTATGAGCATTGTTGAGCAAATGTCCTTGTGGTATGATTGAGCATCCTTTGGGTAAACGCTGAAGAGTGGTATCACTGTGTCTTGAGGTAAATTGACTACCAGTTTTCTTAGAAACCGCCATACTGATTTCCAAAATGACTGTACATGCACTCCCACCAGCATTGGAGGATTGTTTCCTTGACTCCACATACTCTCCATCATAAGCTGTCCTCAGTATTTTTGATCTTAGCCATTCTGACAGGTGTAAGATGGTATCTCAGAGTCATTTTTGCATTTCCCTGATGATGAAGGATGTTGAGCACTTCCTTAAATGACTTTTGGCCATTTGAGATTCTTCTGGTGAGAATTCTCTGTTTATTTCTCTGTACTGCATTTTGTTCCCTTTCTTTCTTTCTTTCTTTCTTTCTTTCTTTCTTTCTTTCTTTCTTTCTTTCTTTCTTTCTTTCTTTCTTTCTTTCCTTCTTTTTTTTGTGTTTTTTTTTGAGATAGGGTTTGTCTGTGTAGCTTTCAAGCCTATCCTGGCACTCACTTTGTAGACCAGGCTGGCCTCAAACTCACAGAGATCCTCCTGCCTCTGCTTCCAGAGTGCTGGGATTAAAGGCGTGCAGCACCAATGACCAGCTAATGTATCAAGTTTTTCAACTGGGGTATTTGTATTTTGATATCTAGTTTTCTGAGTTCTTTACAAATTTTTGATATCAGCCTTCTGTCAAATGTGGGGTTGGTGATGATCTTTTCCCATTCTGTAGACTGTCTTATTGACAGTGTCCTTTGCCTTACAGAAGCTTTTCAGCTGTGTCTGTAGGCCTTCCAGAATTTGTGTTGTTGAATTTGAACTTTAAGGCATAGTGATCTGATAAGATACAGGGGGTATTCCATTTTTTCCTATATCTGTTGAGATTTCCTTTGTGACCCAGTATGTGGTTAGTTTTAGAGAAGGTTCCATGGGGTGCTGAGAAGGTTATTCTTTTGTGTTTGGGTGGAATGTCTTGTAGATGTCTGTTAAGTCCATTTGAGTCATAACATCTGTTAGATCCTTTATTTATCTGTTAATTTTCTGGCTGGCAGACTTGTCCACTGGTGAGAGTGGGGTGTTAGTTTCCCACTATCAAAATGTGGGGTTTGATGTGCAAAAGCTTTAGTAATATCTCCTTTATGAATGTGATCGCCCTTTTATCTGGGGCATATATATTCAAGATTGAGATTTCCTCTTGTTGTATTATTCCTGTGATGAACTGAAATGTCATACATCATCTGCATTGCTTAACTTTAGTTTGAAGTCTGGTTTGTTAGATATTCAGATAGCTACAACAGCTTGCTTCTTATTTCCATTTGATTGGAATGTCTTTTTCTATCCCTTTACTCTGAGAAACTGTCTTTGAGGCGTGTTTCTTGTATGCAGCAGAAGGATGGTACTGTTTTTGTATCCACTCTGTTAGCCTATGTCTTTTTATAGGTGAGTTGAGGTAATTGATATTAAGGAACACAAATGACCAGTGATTGTTGATCCTGCTTGTGGTGGTTGGTGGTGGTGGTGGTGGTGGTGGTGGTGGTGGTGGTGGTGGTGTGTGTGTGTGTGTGTGTGTGTGTGTGTGTGTGTGTGTGTCTGTGTTTCCTTTCTTTAAGATTTGCTAGTGTAGCGATTATTTATTATCTCTGCTTTCCTGGGTACATCTAATCTCCTTGGGTTATCGTTTTTCTTTTCTGTAGGACTGGATTTGTGGGTAGGTAGTTTTTAAATCTGGCTTTGTCATAGAATATCTTGTTTTCTCCATCTGGTAATTGAAAGTTGTTCTAGATTTAGTAGTTTGGGTTGTTACCCATGATCTCTTAGAATCTGCATAATGTCTATCTAGGACTTTCTGGTTTTGATAGTCTCCATTGAGAAATCAAGCATTATACACATGGGTCTGCCATTATATGTTACTTGACCCTTTTCCTTTGCAGCTCTTAATATTCTTTCTTTATTCTATGTATTTTGAATTTTGATTATTATGTGGTGGGAGGACTTTTTTGGCCCAGTCTATTTGGCATTCGGTAACCTTCTTTTGTTCTTTATAGGCTTGTCCGTCTTTAGGTTGCAAAAGTTTTCTTCTACTATTTTCTTGAATGTATTTTCTGTGCCTTTGAGTTGGAATTATTCTCCTATCCCTATTATTCTTAGGTTTGGTCTTTTCATGGTGTCCCAGATTTCCTGGACATTGTGTGTTGTGACTTTGTTGGTTTTATTTTTTTCTTTGACAGATGAATCTATTTCCTCTATAGTATATTCAATGTCTGAGATTCTCTCTTCCATCTCATGCATTCTGTTGGTTATGTTTGCATCTGTAGTTCCTGTTTATTTATCCAGATTTTCCATTTCCAGAATTATCTCCATTTGTGTTTTTTTTATTGCCTCCATTTATATTTTTCAAGTCTTGAACTTATTTGTTTTTTCTTGGTTTTCTTGACTTTCTTTAAGGGATTTATTTATTTCTTACAATTTTTGTTTGTCTTTTACTCCATTTCTTTTTTTTTCTTTTTTTCTCTTATTATTATTATTATTAATTCTAGTTAGGGAACAGGCTTGTTTCACATGTAATTCCCCTCTCCCTCTCCCTCTCCCTCCCCTCACCCCCATTCCTTCTCCCCCACCTCCAACCTACCCCCCACCCCATCCACCCACCACTCCCCAGGCAGGGTAGGGCCCCCAACCGGGGCTCCACCAAGTCCACCAAATCTTCCTGTGCTGGGCCTAGGTCCCTCCCCATGTGTTCAGAGACAGAGTGCATCCCTTCAAGTGGGATGGGCTCTCGAAGTCCCACACTCACAACAGGGCAAAACGCCAGTCCACCTCCGGAGGCTCCCAGAAGCGCAGGGGACTCCCCATTGGCATCCATGATCAGGGGGGCTGGATTAGTCCCATACTGGCCTCCCAAAGAGCGTCTGGGGTCCATATGCTTTCCCCTTTTCAGGCCAACTGTTTCTGTGGGTTTCTCCAACCTGGTACAGACCCCTTCGTTCTTCATTCCTCCCTCTCTTCAACTAGGTTCCAGATTTCAGCTCAGTGTATTTCTGTGGATGTCTGTCTCTGCTTCCAT
The DNA here is from genome assembly GCF_003668045.3 of Cricetulus griseus. Classification (NCBI taxonomy): domain Eukaryota; kingdom Metazoa; phylum Chordata; class Mammalia; order Rodentia; family Cricetidae; genus Cricetulus; species Cricetulus griseus. The sequence continues at coordinate 72,825,345 of NC_048597.1, read as the reverse complement.
CAGCCACTGGATGAGGACTCTAGGATAGCATAGAGAGTAGTCATCAATCTCATTCTAGGGGAAGGGCTTCTAGGCCATCCTCTCCTCCACTGCCCGGACTGTCAGATCGTGTCATCCTTGTAGGTCTCTGGAGATCTTTCTAGTTCCAGATCTCTTCTCGGACCTATAGTGGCTCCCTCTGATATGGTATCTCTCATCCTGCTCTCTCTCTATTCTTCCCCCAACTCAATATATCTGCTCCTCCATTTCTTCTCCTCTCCTCTTCTTGTGCTCTTATTGTGGCGGCACCCACTCCCCTACCCTCATGCTCTCAATTAGCTCGGGAGTTCATGCCACTTCCCATTCCTGGGGTCCATTTATCCCTTAGAGTCATTCATGATTTCTAGTTTCTTTGGGGAAGAGGATTATAGGCTGGTAAACCTTTGCTCTATGTCTAAAAATCATATATGAGTGAGTACATACCATGTTTGTCTTTTTGTGATTGGGTTACCTCACTCAGGATGGTTTCTTCTAGTTCCATCCATTTGCCTGCGAATTTCAAGATTCCATTGCATTTTTCTGCTGAGTAGTACTCCATTGTATAAATGTACCACATTTTCTCTTTCCATTCTTCAGTTGAGGGGCATCTAGGTTGCTTCCAGGTTCTGGCTATTACAAACAATGCTGCTATGAACATGGTTGAACATATGTCCTTATTGTATGAACGTGCAGTATTTGGGTATATACCCAAGAGAGGAATGGCTGGATCTTGAGGTAGATTGATTCCCATTTTTCTGAGCAACCGCCATACTGATTTCCAAAGTGGTCTTACAAGTTCACACTCCCACCAGCAATGGAGGAGTGTTCCTTCTTCTCCGCAACCTCTCCAGCATAGGTTGTCATTGGTATTTTTGATTTTAGCCATTCTGACAGGTGTGAGGTGGTATCTCAGAGTTGTTTTGAGTTGCATTTCTCTGATGGCCAAGGATTTTGAGCACTTTCTTAAGTGTCTTTCAGCCATTTCAGATTCCTCTGTTGAAAATTCTCTGTTTAGTTCTGCACCCCACTTTTTAATTTCATTTTATGGTGTTTTGGTGGCTAGCTTCTTGAGCTCCTTGTATATTTTGGAAATCAATCCTCTGTCAGATGTGGGGCTGGTGAAGATCTTTTCCCATTCTGTGGGTGGTCGTTTTGTCTTACTGACTGTGTCCTTTGCCTTACAGAAGCTTCTCAGTTTCAGGAGGTCCCATTTATTGATTGCAGACCTCAGTGTCTGTGCTTCTGGCATGATGTTCAGGAATCGTTCTCCTGTGCCAATTTGTTCAAGGGTTATTCCCACTTTCTCTTCTAGAAGATTCAGTGTGGCTGGATTTATGGAGAGATCTTTGATCCATTTGCACTTAAGTTTCGTGCATGGTGACAGGTATGGATCAATCTGCAATCTTCTGCATGTCCGAATCCAATTGTGCCAGCACCATTTGTTGAAGATGCTATCTTTTTTCCATTGTATGGATTTAGCACCTTTGTCAAAAATGAGGTGTTCGTAGGTGCGTGGGTTAATATCTGGGTCTTCAATTCAATTCCATTGGTCTATCTGTCTATTTTTGTGCCAATACCAAGCTGTTTTCAGAACTATGGCTCTATAGTAGAGCTTGAAGTCAGGGATGGTGATGCCTCCAGAAGATCTTTTATTGTAAAGAGTTGTTTTGGCTATCCTGGGTTTTTTATTTTTCCATATAAAGTTGAGTATTGTTCTTTCAATGTCTGTGAAAAACTGTGTTGGGATTTTGATGGGGATTGCGTTGAATCTGTAGATTGCTTTTGGTAGGATTGCCATTTTTACTATGTTAATTCTGCCTATCCAAGAGCATGGGAGATCTTTCCACTTTCTGGTATCTTCTTTAATTTCTTTCTTTAAAGTCTCAAAGTTCTTATTGTACAGGTCTTTCACTTTTTTGGTTAGTGTTACCCCAAGATATTTTATGTTGCTTGTGGATATTGTGAAAGGTGATGTTTCCATGATTTCTTTCTCATTGAGTTTATCATTTGTATACAGTAGGGCTACAGATTTTTTTTTGAGTTAATTTTGTATCCTGCTACCTTGTTGAAGGTGTTTATCAGCTGTAGGAGTTTCCTGGTAGAGTTTTTCGGGTCACTTATGTAGACTATCATGTCATCTGCAAATAGTGAAAGTTTGACTTCGTCCTTTCCAATTTGTATCCCTTTGATCCCCTGTTCTTGTCTTATTGCTCTAGCTAGAACTTCAAGTACAATATTGAAGAGGTATGGAGAGAGTGGACATCCTTGTCTTGTTCCTGATTTTAGAGGAAAAGCTTCGAGTTTCTCTCCATTTAGTTTGATGTTGACTATTGGTTTGGTGTATATCGAGTTTATCATGTTTAGATATGTTCCTGTTATTCCTGTTCTCTCCAAGATCTTTATCATGAAGGGATGTTGGATTTTGTCAAAGGCTTTTTCAGCATCTAGTGAGATGATCATGTGGTTTTTCTTTTTCAGTTTGTTTATATGGTGGATTACATTAATGGTTTTTCGTATGTTGAACCATCCTTGCATCCCTGGGATGAAGCCTACTTGATCGTGGTGGATGATTTTTCTGATATGTTCTTGGATTCGATTAGCCAATATTTTATTGAGTATTTTAGCATCAATGTTCATGAGGGATATTGGTCTGTAGTTCTCTTTCTTAGTCTTATCTTTGTGTGGCTTGGGTATCAAAGTGATTGTAGCCTCGTAGAAAGAGTTTGGCAATATCCCATCTGCTTCTATTGTGCGGAACAGTTTGAGGAGTACTGGTATCAGCTCTTGTTTGAATTTCTGGTAGAATTCTGCAGTGAAGCCATCTGGTCCTGGGCTTTTTTTGGTTGGGAGGCTTTTGATGACTGCTTCTATTTCATTAGGGGTTATGGGTCGATTTAAACTGTTTATCTGATCTTGATTTAATTTTGGTAAGTGATATTTATCCAGGAAACTGTCCATTTCCATTAGATTTTCGAATTTTGTGGAGTACAGATTTTCAAAGTATGACCTAAAGATTCTCTGGATTTCCACAGTGTCCGTTGTTATATCCCCCTTTTCGTTTCTGATTTTGTTAATTAGTGTGCTCTCTCTCTGCCTTTTGGTTAGTTTGGCTAGAGGTTTGTCTATCTTGTTGATCTTCTCAAAGAACCAACTCTTTGTTTCATTGATTCTTTGTAATGTTTTCCTAGTTTCTGCTTTTTTGATTTCAGCTCTCAGGTTGATTATTTCCTGGCGTCTGCTCTAGTGCTTTCAGTTGTTCTGTCAGTTCTCTAATGTGACTTTTCTCTAGTTTCTTCATGTGGGCACTTAATGCTATGAACTTCCCTCTTAGCACTGCTTTCACAGTGTCCCATGAGTTTGGGTATGTTGTGTCTGCATTCTCATTAGATTCTAGGAAGTCTTTAATTTGTTTTTTATTTCTTCCTCAACCCAGGAATGGTGCAATTGGGTGTTATTCATTTTCCAAAAGTTTGCAGGTTTTCTGCCATTTGTATTGTTGCTGAATTCTAGCTTTAATGCATGGTGGTCTGATAAGATACAGGGGGTTATTTCAATTCTTTTGTATCTATGGAGGTTTGCTTTGTTGCCTACTATGTGGTCAGTTTTAGAGAAGGTGCCATGTGGTGCTGAGAAGAAGGTATATTCTTTAGAGTTTGGATGGAATGCTCTATAGATATCCGTTAACCCCAGTAGGGTCATAATTTCTTTCAGGTCCTTTGTTTCTTTGTTAAGTTTCTGTCTGGTGGTCCTGTCTAGTGGTGTAAGGGGGGTGTTGAAGTCTCCTACTATAAGTGTGTGTGGTTTTATGTGTGGTTTGAGCTTTAGTAATGTTTCTTTCACAAATGTGGGTGCCTTCATATTTGGAGCATAGATGTTCAGGATTGAGATTTCATCTTGATGGACTTTTCCTGTGATGAGTATGAAATGCCCTTCTTCATCTCTTTTGATTGATTTTAGTTTAAAGTCCAATTTGTTAGATATTAGGATTGCTACACCGGCTTGTTTCTTGAGGCCATTTGATTGGAAAATCTTTTCCCATCCTTTTACTCTGAGGTATCGCCTGTCTTTGAAGTTGAGGTGTGTTTCTTGTAAACAGCAGAAGGATGGATTCTGTCTTCGTATCCATTCTGTTAGCCTATATCTTTTTATGGGTAAGTTAAGACCATTGACATTTAGGGATATTAATGTCCATTGTTCGTTGGTTCTTGTTTGTTTTGGATTTATTGTTGGTGGTGTCATTGTGTGTGGATTTTGCCCTCCTGCTTCTTTTTGTGTTTGGCAAAATTAGATTATCTATTGCCTGTGTTTTTGTGCATGTAGTTATGTTCCTTGGGTTGGAGTTTTCCTTCCAGAACCTTCTGTAGTGCTGGATTTGTGGATATGTATTGTTTAAATCTGTTTTTGTCATGGAATATCTTGTTTTCTCCATCTATAATGATTGAAAGTTTTGCTGGGTACAGTAGTCTGGGTTGACATCCATGCTCCCTTAGTGCTTGTATGGTATCTATCCAAGACCTTCTGGCTTTCAGAGTTTCCATTGAGAAGTCAGGTGTGATTCTAATTGGTTTGCCTTTTATGTTACTTGGCCTTTTTCCTTTGCAGCTCTTAATATTTTCTCTTTATTCTGTAGATTTTGAATTTTGATTATTATGTGTCGGGGGGACTTCTTTTTGTGGTCCAGTCTGTTTGGTGTCCTATAAGCTTCTTGTACTTTCATAGGCATATCTTTCTGTAGGTTGGGGAAGTTTTCTTCTATGATTTTGTTGAATATGTTTTCTGTACCTTTGAGCAGTGTTTCTTCACCTTCTTCTACACCTATTATTCTTAGGTTTGGTCTTTTCACGGTGTCCCATATTTCCTGGATATTTTGTGTTAGGGATTTGTTGGACTTGAGGTTTTCTTTGGTTGATGAATGTATATCCTCTAGCGAGTCTTCAATAGCTGAGATTCTCTCTTCTGTCTCTTGGATTCTATTAGTTATACTCACGTCTTTAGATCCTGATTGTTTATCCAGTCTTTCCATTTCCAGCATCGCCTCATTCTGTGTTTTCTTTATTGTGTCTAATTCAGCTTTCATCCTTTGAACTGTTTCTAGAGCTTCCTTCATTTGTTTGGTTGTTTTATCTTGGGTTTCTTTAGCTTCTTTAAGAGATTTGTTTATTTCTTGAATTTTTTGGTTTGTCTTTTCCTCTATTTCGTGTAATTTTTTGCTTGCTTTTTCTTCTATTTCTTTAAGGGATTTTCTTGTTTCCTCTTTGAAGGTCTCTATCATCTTGCTGAGATAATTTTTGAGGTCCATCTCATCTTCATGCACTATGTTGGGCTTTTCAGGTCTTGCTGGAGTGGAGTCCCTAGATTCTGGTGGTGTCATATTGGTCTTTCTGTTGTTGAGCGAGTTCTTATTCTGTCTCCTTCCTATATCTTTTTCCAGTGAGTGCAGGTAGGATCTCTCTATCTCCTCTTGTTACTCTGTAGTGTGTGTGGGCCAGGAATTCAATGTCCGAAGCTCTGGATGGTCTTGCCTCTCCTCGTAGTCTCCTCACTCTGAAGGAGTTAGGCCTCAATAGGGATCGTGTGTGTGTGTGTGTGTGTGTGTGTGTGTGTGTGTGTGTGTGTGTGTGACAGGAAGTAAGAGTGGGGTGTTTCCAGTCTCTGGGGGTTTCTCACTGCCTGGGCAGGTCTACCCCAAGCAGGGGCAGGCCCAGGGATCTCGGGATGGATGGGGCTTTGATAGGGAGTTGGGTAAGAGTGGTGGATCACTCACCTCCTTGGGGATAGGTCGGCGGGAAGGGAAGGAAGAGTGGCCTGTACCCAGATTCAGGGAGCTCCTCCCTGCCTGGGCATGTCTGTTTCAAGCAGGGACAAGCCTGGAGGGATCTGGGTGGATGGCGCTTAGGACAGAAGTTGGGTAAAAGCAGGGGGTCGCTCACCTGGTCTGGTCTGTGATGAGTCGGCCTACTCCATTTCTTTAAGGGAATTCTTCATTTCTTTTTAAAGGACTTCTGCCATCTCAATCAAGTTATTTTTAAGGTTGTTTTATTGTGCTTCTCCCACATGTCATCCTGATGTAGTACCATGAGTTTCTGGTGTTGCCATATTGTATTCTTGTATTGACATCTGCCTATCTCCTCTTCTTCTTGGTGCAGGCATTGTCTTTGACATCTTGATCCAACCCTCTTCATCCTTTCTTTCATTTCTCTTTGTGTAGTAAGTGTCTGTGTCCTAGGGGGCCACTCTCAGTTCTCTCTGTCAGTCTTCTATGTAGTAGATTTCTGTGTCCCAGGGAGTCACTGAGGTCACCAGGGATGGGTTGGATTGGGACAGCAGTGGGAATTGAAATTTACTTGGTCCCATGAGGGGCTGTTGCTGTATTCTGCCTGCAGGAGTCTTTCTGAATAAACATTTCTAAAATTAACTCATAAAACTGATTAATGGCCTGAAATCAGATACATGTGCCATTGTGGTGGGATATTGGAAGTCAAGAATGCTAAAAGACAGATGTGTCAGGAACTGTGCAGCCTAGTGTAAAGATAGATCTATCAATACCATGTTTTACATTGCATATTTTCTTAGGTGACAAAAATGGATGCTTGTATGTAACCGGCTCCTAACAGCTTCCTTGGGAAGGGAATGAGAAGGCAAAACAATGTCAATGATACAGACACCTGAAGTCAGGTGAAAAGGAAATAGAAGACTTATTTATTTAGCAATGTGGAGAACCTTATAAACCCTCCCAGCGCACAGGCATTCTGATCCATTGACACTGTGTGGTCATCCCTCATTGGCTTGACACGATCAGGACCTCTGACATTGCCAAGCCAACTCCAGGTTGGCTTATCTCTCCATCTGGTAGGCTTTAACTTTCTACATATCCACCTTTTTATTTATTACAGGCATGCTCAGTGGGAGACAGAGTTCTTTGCTCAGGTCTTGTTGACCCCACCTCAGGAGAGTTCAGCAACTAGACTGCTTGTCTTAGGTTGGCCTGCAGAACAAATTCTTAACTGTCATTGACTACCAGCCCTTGGATAGCAATCATTCCTGGAGAGCTCTCAGGGAGAGGGGACTAAGCTGTAGCTTTTTGAATTTCAGATAACCAACCATGCATAACCTCCTGCAGAGGACTTCAAGAATGATACATAAGAACCATTAACATGTAAAGAGTCACCTTAGATGGTATCCACAGTGGTCAGATATGCTAGCAGAGACATTTAAAAAAATAAGGATTAACAATACCATCCCACTAATTAATGCACATGGGAGCATCCAGGTGAGATCAAATAACCTTTTTTATATTATGCCAAACCTTTTCAAACTCATCCATCCTTGGAGACCTCAGTAGCTCTCTGAGGCACAGACCAAGAGTGGCTCTCTGAGGCATAGGCAACAATTGCAAAAATTGGTCTCAGGAAGGATCCCTGAGACACAGACACCAACTGCAAGGATTGGGCCAAGAGATTGCAGGAAGACCTTAACATCCAAAACAAGAAGAAAAGGAAGCAAATAACCTTATATAAGATGAAGAAGAAAGAGACTATTAAAGATGAAATAAAAAACATTCCTTAAAGAAATGGAGGAAATTTCAGGACAGATATACACTGAACTGAACTCTGGAACTTAGTTGCAGAGAGGGAGGAATGAAGATCTAAGGGGTCGGTACTAGGCTGGTGAAACACACAGAATCAGCTGGCCTGTACAAGGGGGAGCACATGGACCCCAGACTGCTGTCTGGGAGGCCAGTACAGGACTGATTCAGACCCCTGAACATGGATGTCAACTAGGAGGCCTCTGCACTCTAGGGGCCCCCTGGTAGTGGATTAGGATATTTCCCTGGTGCAAGAAGGGACTTTGAGAGCCCATCCCATGTGAAGGGATGCACTCTCGGCATGGGCACATGGGGGAGGGTCTAGGCCTGGCACAGGATGATATGGTGGACTTTGAGGAGCCCCCATAGAGGACCCTATGCTTCCTGGGCAGTGGAGGGTGGATGAGGTGGGGGGTAGATCAGGGGGAAGGGTGAAGGGGAGGGGATGGAGAGGGAGAGGAGATTGACATGTGAAATAGCTTGTCCCTAATTTGAACTAATAAAAAAAAGAAAGGGGGGAAAAACCCTCACATTAGTGACTTAAGAGAACACCTGAAATCTCTAGAAAAGAAGCAGACTCACCCAGGAGGAGTGGATGTTAGGAAAAAATCCAGTTGATGGCTGAAATGAAAGAAAATAAAAGCTAATACAACAAACAATACAAATAATCAATGAAACAAAGATCTGGTTTTTCGAGAAAATCAACAAGACAGACAAACCCTTATCCAAACTAATCAAAAGGCAGAGATCATCCAAATTAATAAAATCAGAAATGAAAACGGGAACATAACAACAGACAATGAGAAAATCAATGTAGCAATTCCTCAGGAAGATGTCTATCTACCTTAAGATCCATCTATACCCCTCTTGGGCATATACCCAATGCAAACATCATTGTACCACAGAGACACTTTCAAAACTGGGTCATCACTGCTCCATTCATAATAGCCCAAAACTGGAAGCAACCTAGATGTCTTGCAACTGAAGAATGCATAAAGTGCGTGGTGCATTAAACAACGGAATGTTACTCAGCCATTACAAAAAGAGAGGTCATGAAATTTGCATATATACAGAGAGAATGAGAAAAAATCCTGAGGTAACAAACTCACAATGACAAACATGGTGTGTCTTTTCTTATATGTGGATATTAGCTACTAAGTTAATAATAACCAAGCAAAAATATTTGTAGCCACTTAGATTAGATATAGAGTAAGTGACTGGGGCAAGAGTAGATCGATCTCCCTGGAAAGTTAAATAGAAAAGATAGTAATGAGTGGTTGGGGAGGAGGCAGGAATAGGAGGGTCAAGTGTTGAAGGTGAAGGAAGAGGGGTCAAGGAAAGGAATACCGGTTGAGAAAGCCAAAGTTAAGGGCCATTTAAGGAATAGTATGAAACCTAGGATAGTAGAAGCTTTGTACAATATATACAAATCTAAATTTGGCAAATCTAAATGATTTGCCAAATAATGAGAGACAGAGTCCCAACTGAACATCTGTTGTGTTGGGAGCCATACAGCTTGGCATGAACCTTTAGAGCAAACTTGGCCAGCCACATGGTTATAGAACGGTCTTTTGATTATAAATGGCTTCTAGAAGCATGACCACACAGAAGGAACATGACCCAGGTGTCAGTCCTTTGTTCCAACCATGGGCCCACTTACCTAGGCAGCCCTCCCTCGTCCTACCACCCATGAACTTTCACCCTGCCAACATTCTCGTCCTATAGCTTTCTGACATCCTGCTTAAACTAACACCTGGCTCTTGGCCTCTTTTCCCCCTCCCTCTGCCCTGCTCTGCTGACTATATAAGCTAGCCTTGCAAAAAAATTGCCACTTGATCAAAATCCTGTCTTGTGATTATTCTCTCTGCATCACTTGTCCCCATTCCCCTCCCTGGATATCTTGCCCTAGGTTGCTGTCCCATGAGTCGGGACAACTACACTCTTGTCACCAATGAATCTTCCTGTATTGGGAATGAGTTATAGCTAATTGAGTTTTTGGCCAAGGATTCTCATGGAAAACCCCAAACAATCCAGGCACTTAGGAAGATATAGTTTGTTCTCCACAAATGGCCCCATTATAAGACAACACTCACACAACTCATTCAACATGGAAAATTTGAGATGGTGCTTATATAGAGCATCCATCCCTGTGTTCCAGTGTCTTTATTCCAGGAATGTACTTTGTATGCTACTAAAGGAGAAACATAAAGATCCACACAGCCATAGACCATTTGAGTTACAATGATACAATGCCTGAAAGATATCCTAGTTTAATGGTGGCACAAAGCTTATCAGTAACCAAATATTATCTGGTTTTATTGAAGGCCTACTCCATGAAATAGAAACCATATCTAACAATTCTTGGGTAACCAAGAACCCAAAACTAGACATCCCAGCAACTTAGGGGTTCATTAAATACTAATATTCTTTTTTTAAAAAAGTAGCAATAAGAGAACTTCTAATGATATTTGGCTGTACTCTTAGATCAGTGACTTGCTCAGCCATCATCAGAGAAACTTCCTCCTGCAGCAGATGAGAACAAATCTAGAGACCCATGGCTACATTATGTAGAGAATGACAGACCTTGAAACACTTCACACTAAATCTGATGACTGCATCAGATCCCTCCCTTCAGAGCTTGGGGAAATGTGTGGAAGAGAAAGTGGAAAGAGTGTCAAAGCCAGAGTGGATGGAGGAATAAAAGAAAACAAAGTCTTTTGAACGAACAGGATCAATGCATATGTAAACTCACAGAGCCTGAGGCAGCAGGCACAGGGTCTTGATGGGTCTGCACCAAATGGGGTCCTAGAGCTGAAGGGAGAAAGGACAGAAGCAATCTCCAATTGATTTCTACTTCAAAATAAAAGTTCAGTTTTCTCTAAGACTATATATCATTGGGGAAACAAACTACTCTTACTGTGAGTCTTCTTGGCCAGCATTAGATGGCCAAGAGAAAACAAATGCAATGGCATCATTTGAGCTTCTTTGATTTATAAGTAATGTCACTGTTTTTATATTGATTTTAATTTTATCTTTTAAAATATCTTACTTGTCACTTTTATTTTTATTACACACACATTTTCCCTTTCTCTTTTTACTCTAAAATCATTTGTTTTCATATTATGACTTTAGTTTAATCCCTGAGTGGGATGGGTGCAGCACTGCATGTATATCTGATTCATGTTCCTTCGCTTGTCTTTTTCCTTCTGTTTGTGCTTACATCCCATATTGAACCCCACACATTAATAGTCAGAAACTTCAATACCCTACTTTCAGCAATGGACAGATAGATGGTCCAGACAGAACTCTCCAGTGAAACAACAGAGCTAACAGATAGTCCAGACAGAACTATCCAGAGAAATAACAGAACTAACAGACATTATTACTGAAATGGACATAACAGATATCTAAATGAACTTTTCATCCAAACACAAAAATATACCTCCTTCTCAGCACCACATGGACCTTCTCCAAGACTGACCATAAAGCATGTCTCAAACAAATACAAAAAGAATCGAATATTCCCTGTATCTTTTCAGATCACCATGGACAATGGTGAATCTTAAAAACAACTGACACAATATAAAACCTACATTCTTATGGAAACTGAGCAATTCTCTACTCAATCACCACTGGGTCAAGGACTAAATAAAGAAAAAAAGTAAAAACTTCATAGAATTCAATGAAAATGAATTCACAACATACCCAAATTAAGATACACACAGTAGCAGTGCTAAAAGTAAAGTTCATAACATGAACTTCACAACGGAAAGGTCTAGAACAAAAAGAAACAAACACACCCAAGAAGAGGAAACAGGAGGAAAGAGTCAAGCTGAAGTCAGAAATCAATAAAGTAGATACAAAGAGAATAATGTAAAGAATTAGTGAAACAGAGTTGTTTGAGAAAATCAACAAGACAAACCCTTATCTAAACTAACTAAAAGACACAGAGATAATATCCAAATTAACAAATCAGAAACGAAAAGGGGGACATAACAACAGATGTTGAGGCAATCTAGAAAATCATTAAACTGTATGTTAAATATCTCTATTGTGCATAATTGCAAAATCTAAAAGAATTGGACAAATTTCTTTATAGATATCACATACCAAAATTAAATCAAAATCAGATAAAAACTTTAAATAGACCTATAACACCCAAGGAAATAGAAGTAGTCATTAATAGGCTCCCAATGAAAAAAACCCCAGGGCCAGATGGTTTCAGTGCAGAAGACTATGAGAACTTCAAAGAAAAGTTAATACCTATACACCTCAAATTGTCCACACAATAGAAACAGAAGGAAAATTGCCAAACTCTTTTATGTGGCCATAGTTACCCTAATACAAAAATGACACAAAGATGCAACAAAAAAGAATTACAGACCAATTTTCCTCATGACCATTGAAGCAAAAACACTCAATATAGTATTCATAAACCTGATCCAAGAACATATCAAAAGAATATCCACTGTGATCAAATAGACTTCGTACTAGGGATGAATGGATAACTCAACACCCGGAAATCTGTTAGTGAAATCATCCACCATATAAATAAATTAAAGAAAATCACATATATCATTAGATACTAAAAAAGTCTTTAACAAAATATAACACCCATTCATGATAAAAGCCTTAGATAAGTGATACAAGGGACATACTTAAACTTGAAAAACACAATTTACAGCAAATAAAAAGCCAACATCAAATTAAATGCAGACAAACTCAAATACATTCTAATAAAATAAGAAACAAGACAAGGCTTTCCACTATCTAGGGTGCCTCTGCCATAGATGAAAATCTAAAACAATGAGAGAGAGGAGGGGGAAGTAGGGAGGAAGGAAGGAAGAAAGGGAGAGAATTTATATTCCCCAAAGATGATTGCCCTGATTGATTATCCAATACTAAGTTTCAGCCCTAGAAACATATACATTTAGACAACACTGAACAAATTAAGCAGGTTGTATTTATATGTTTATCACTCACATATATTTGTAATAATAATAGCTAAAAACAGGAGGCTGTTAGTAGTGGATTTTGAAGACCTGGGTGGTTAGGAGTAGGGAAAAATGAGGTAATTGTTTTCCAATTAAAGAAAAAGCTCCCTCTTGCTTGTAGAAGGGTTATTTGAAACAGAACATGATTTATCAGTGTAATAGTCATAGGTACTCCCCTAGGGCCTATGAGCTGTCTAGTCCCAGGTTCTTGGACTGTTAATGTCACCAGATCTGGGGTTTCCACCAGATTTGTGGAAACACTCAACCACAATGGGGTTGTTTATTCCCATGATGGCCACTATTGGATTACTAGATATGTCTAGTTAGGTGAGTGTCTATTGTAGCGCTCACAGTTCACAGATGGGTGAGACTGAGGCTTATTTATCCCCTCTGGTGGTACACCCAGCACCTCCCAGCCCTATGTGTGCTAACCCATTGGGAAGAAGCTTCCAGGTGAGCTCAATCATTCCAAATTTCATTACACAATTATGTCAAGTCATCATCACTAGGTTATTATTGCCATGCTAATAAGGAAGCAAAAAGAAATTGCAATAGCCTTCAAGAGTTTGGGATGTTAAAGAAGGTAACCTATTCTTGCAATTTGGATGCTTATTTGCTAGTCTGTGTTGTCTAGTGGGAACATACGCTAACTCCATTTTAAATATTTTTAAAATATGCACTTGTAAGTATTGAGCTTCTAGAGTAGTATGTTTCTCTAAGCTTTTTCAAAATAACTTCATTGAGACAAACATGGTATGTACTTATGAGAAAGAGAAGGGGAGAAGAGGAGGAGAGAGGAGGACATGAGGGAGCAGGAGGATTGAGTCAGGGGAAGAATAAAGAGATCAAGAAAAGAGATACCATAGAGGGGGAGCCATTATAGGTTTTAAAGAGTAATCTGGCACTTGGGAAAAGTCCAAAGATATACAAGGATGACACCAACTAACACTCTAGGCAATAATGGACAGACTACCTTAAATGCCATTCCCCTATAATGAGATTGATGACTACCTTATATACCTTCCTAGAGCCTTCATCCAGTAGCTGATGGAAGCAGAGGCAGATACCCACAGCTAAAAATGGAGCTGACTTCCTGGAATCCAGTTGCAGAGAGGGAGGAGTGATAAGCAAAGGTGTTAAGACCAGGCTGGAGAAACGGGCAGAAACAGGTGACCTGAACAAGGGGGAAGCTCATGGACGCCTGAATGACAGCTGGGAAACCAGTTTAGGACTGACCCAGACTCCCTGATCATGGGTGTCAGTTAGGAGGCCTGAGCAATCAATGGGACCTCTGGCAATGGATTAGTATTTATTCCTAGTATACGAATGGACTGTAGGAACCCAAACCGCATAGAGGGATAGTCTCTCAGCCAAGACACATGGGGGAGGGCCTAGGCCCTGCTCCATTTGATATGTCAGACAATGAAGATCCCCTAAGGAAGGCCTCACCATCCCTGGGAAGCAGAAGTTTGTGGGGGGCAGGGGAGGGAGAGAGAACTGGGATTGACATGTAAACAAGGCTTGTTTGTAATTAAAAAATAAGCACAAAAATGCCTTTATTGTTATGTATTCCTCTGTATTCCCTCCTCTACACTGCTTTTCTATGCCCAATCCAAATTTATCCATCCCTGGTCTCTTATTCCCCTTTAGCCCTGCATACTACTGAGTTCCATCTCCCCTCCTTTGAAATTCCCCACATAATTCTTTTCTACTTTCCTGAAGTCTATGGATTTTTCAAAGTGAACCTTATGCATCTGTGCATTTGAAGCTAACATTCACAGATGAAAGAAACATGCAACATTTATTTATTTGTTTCTAGGTTATCTCCCTTCCAATGACTGTTGTCAGAGCCCTCTAAACAACCATGTAATACAATCAAGTAATTGAAATCTAAGAAATGAAGTGGGAAATAGACAACTTGTAGGGCTTACTGTCTTTCCAAATATAGTACATGGGAACCTTCAGACTTGGATTTGTTTCTGGCAGGAGCTATTGGAGAATATGGGCTCACTTCTCTCAATGCCCCCAGTTCAATTATTTGTTAGTCTTGTTCTTTCCTTTATGCTGACTTTCTAGAATCCTGGTTTTCAGACGGGAACACTGGTTTTCATAGCTAGGAGAGTTTATCAACTTTTTGCTAGGGAGAGGATAGGAAGTGTAAAATTTAACATCTTTTCTGAACTGGTCATAGGGATTCTAACTCTGGAATGTGCTTTAACACATTCTCAAACTATCTTTTTATCCTGCCATCTTTGACGACTCATGATGCCAACTGTCTTCAGCTTTTTTGCTCAGGGATGTATGATAAAGTCCTTCAGATGAAATCTGTAAATTCTGAGACTCTTGATACATGCATATTCTCCTTATACTGTTAATTTGTGGACCAGACTCCACCACTGAATCAGACAGTTAGATGCCAGAAAAAGTCTTCTATAACATCCAACACCCCGTCTTGATAAAGGTCTTAGAGAGATCCAGGATACAAGTAACAACTAAACATGATAAAAGCTATATACAACAAGCCGACAGCCAACATCAAATGAAATGCAGAGAAACCTAAACCAATTCCTCTAAAATCAGGAACAAGATAAGACTATCCACTCTCTATATATCCATTCTCTGAATATCTATATAGTACTTGATATCCAGTTAGAGCAATAAGACAAGGAATTCAAAGGCATACAAATTGGAAAGGAAGAATGCAAGCTTTTGATATTTGCAGAGTGACCCCCAAAATTCTGCCATGGACTCCTACAGCTGAAACACATCTTCAGTAATGTGGATTCAAAAAAAACACTGATCCTACTATATACATATGATAAATGGGGTAATAAAGAAATCAGAGAACACTCTTTACAAAATACGCACAAAGCACAAATAATATAATTCATCTTGGGGTAACTATAATCAAACAACTAAAACAACTATATGACAAGAACTTTAAGTTTGAAGAAAGAAATTGAAGAAGAAATCATAAAATGGAAAGTTGTCTCATATTCAGGGATGTGGAGGATGAGCCGGTTAAAAAATTGCAATCTTACTAGAGGCAATCTACAAATTCAATGCATTCCCCATCTAAGCTCCAACACTAATTTTCACACATCTCAAAAGAAAAGGCAGGTACTGTTTTATTATGAAAAGTCTAATGCACTTCAAAATGTATGTAACAAAAATTACACATTTTCCAGTAACATGAGCAGATCAACAGACTACTGTAAATATGTGATTATGCACTACAGCTTCTGAGGTACACATGTTCCACTTTATGGAAGAGAGAAGGTAGTAACTGTGTTAAGGCTTAGTATCTACCAAAGGGATGCTCTATGAACATGTATAGTTTAGTAGAGTGTTGAAGAAATCATAATGATGTTGTTTTCTTTCCTAGAAATATGTTCAGGCTCATGTTTATTTTAACCCAAATAAAACTGTTTTAGAAGTCAATGTTTACATCTCATAAGTCTTTTATAATTATGTGCAAACAAGATTAGGGAACTTCTGTTTCTTTAGAAAAATGAAGTGATTTGTAAAAAGTAGATTTATTAAAGAGTTGCTTTGGTGTCAAGAATGCTGTTGCCTTTGGAAGTTTCTTTATTGTACAGGATTGTTTTAGCTATTCTGAGATTTTTATTTTCCGTATGAATTTGAGCATTGTTCTGTCAAGGTCTGTGAAGAATAGTGTTGGGATTTTGATAGGGATTGCATTGCATCTGTAGATTGCTTTTGGTAGCATTGCCATTTAATTATGTTGATCCTTCCTATCCAAGAGAATGGGAGATCTTTCAATTTTCTGATATCCTCTTCAATTTCTTTCTTTAGGGACTCAAATTATTGTCATACAGGTATTTCACTTGTTTGGCTAGTGTTGCCCCCAAAACATGACTATAGAGCTATTGTAATAAAAACAGCTTAGTATTGGCATAAAAAACGGTCAGGTGTATCAGTGGAATCCAAATCAGTGATATCAATCCACATACTGAAGAATATATGATTTTTGACAAAGAACCCATAATGATACAATGGAAAAAGGAAAACATCTTTACAAATGGTTCTGTCATAATTGGATGTTACCATATGGATGATTACAAATAGATCCATATCTATCACCATGCACAAAACTCAAATCATAGTGTATCAGGACCTCAACATAAATCCAGCTACATTGAACCTGATAGAAGAAAAAGTGAGAAACAGCCTGGGTCAGATTGACAAAGGACTCCATTCTAAATATAACACCAGGAGCAGAGACACTGAAAGCAACAATCAATAAATGGGATCTCCTGAAACTGAAACGCTTTTTTAAGGCAAAAGACACTGTCAACAAGACAATAAGGCAACCTACAGAACGGGAAAGCATCCTCACCAACCTACCTGACAGAGGACTGATCTCCAAAATGTATGAAGAACTCTGCAAACCACACATCAAAATACAAAATAATGCAATTGAAACAAATGGGTACAAAGATAAACACTGAATTTCCACCAGAAGAATTGAACATAGCCAAAAGAATTTAAGGTAGTGCTCCACATCAGGGAAATGCAAATCTAAGTGACTGAGAATACCATCTTATACCTGTCAGAATGGCTAAGATAAAAACTACTGAAGACAGCTTCTGTTGGCCATGATATGGATTGAGGGGAAAACCCATCCTCTCTAGGAGTACAAACTTGTATAGCCATTCTGGAAATCAGCATGAGAGTTTATAAGAAATTTGGAGATCAACCTACCTCAAGACCCAGTGATACCACTCTGGGGCATTTATCCAAAGGATGCTCAATAGTAACCCAAGGACATTTTCTGAACAATAATCACAGCATTATTTGTAATAGCTGGAACATGTAAATAACACAGAAGCCCCTCCACCTAAGAAGGGATAAGGAAAATGTGGTACATTTTCACAATAGATACTACTCAGTGCTAAACAAATTATGATCTATGTAATTTTCAGGCTAATGGATGAAACTTGAAAAAATCCTCCTCAGTAGACACCCAGAGTGGGAAAGACAATCACAGTATGTATTCACTCACAGTTGGATATTAGAAGTAAAGCAAAGGATAACGAGGCTACAATCCAGAGCTCCAGAAAAACTTGGTAATAAGGAAGATGTGAAGAGGGACATATGGATCGCCCTGAGAAGGGAAATTAGATGAAATCTAAGGGGCAGGATGGTGGTAAGTGCAAGGGGTTGATGATGAGAATAGGAGGGAATGATATGGCCAAGTTGGGAAAGTACGCAGTGGAAGAATAATAGATATATTTTTCTATTCATATTAGTTTTTTATTTTTGTTTTTGATTGTTGTTGGGCTTCAGTTAGTTGTTCAGTTTTAATAGTTAGCAACATAAATCATGAATTGCAAATAGAGAACCCATGGCATATTCCATTAAACATGTAGCAAAATTCTAGAAAACAGTCTTTGGGTGTTTGCTTTTTAGATTGATGAGCCTTAGTTCTCTCCTCATGAACTTTTATGAGTACGTTTTATTGCATGAAGCATTTGACTAAGCAAACTACAATTCAGTGGACAGTTTTGCTACCTTTTAAAAGAAACTGAGAGTTGTCTAGCTGAAACTCCAAGTCAAATGCACTAGGATCATGTTGTGCACTTTGTGTGGGACACATTCCCCATAGCATTTCAATTTGACGTTTCTGGCCTGGTGTATCTTTCATTAAAAATCTCAAAAAAGTTTGAAATAGAGTGCATTGTTCACTTTTGATAAGACAGATACAAAGAGTGAAAAGTGTAATCAAAACTTAGGATTCTATTAACAAGTACCTCTCATTTATCTATACTTTAAGGAGAATTTAAGCTATTTCTAGTGTAATCCATTTGATACCAGGATTTTTTACAAGTATTCTACAATCAATCAAGATCTTGTAACACAATGAATAAGATGAAAAACAATAAACTGAACATCGTGCCTACTATTTCCAAATACTTTTGCAGTACTTTATTAACTCAACCTTCTTTACTAATTTAGAAGAGAGGTATCATTATCTCAATTTTTCAAGAAAGGAAACTGAGGCACAAGGGGATTGAAGAACTTTTCTAAGACTACAAACTAGTTAAGGCATGGAAATGGGAAATTGACATGATTTTATAAATTGCATTTTTGTTGTGAGTGGATATAGTTAAAAGTCTTAACAATTGAAGTAGTCATGTCATTCATCAAGATGAATTCAGTATTCTCATATACTCCCCCTTAAAAACAGAAACAAAGAACAAAATCTGAAGAACAAAGCAAAGTGCCATCACTTTCAGGCCCATGCAGCTCCCCTTCAGGGTCCTAAAATGTCAAGGGAGAAAGTGCAGGCCTAGACACCAAAGCTCTTCTCAGTCATCTTAGCTGCCACCAATTCTTTGTTCTATGAGTTACCTTGGTTACAGTGTCTTATCACAGCAACAGAACAGTAACTGATAGAGTACTTGGTATCAGAGAGTACATTATTAATACCAGCTGAAGGTACTGAACTTGTAATTTTTTTTCACATTTTTTATTGAATTAGAAACAGGGTTGATTTACATGACAATCCCAGTTACCTTCTCCCACCTGCCCTACCACCTCCCCAACTAAAATCCTATCTATCACATAGATTAGGGTTTTCAACTCTATTCCATTGGTCTACCTGTCTATTTTTGTGCCAATACCAATCTGTTTTCAGGACTATAGCTCTGAAATAGAGCTTGAAGTCAGGGATGGTTTTACCTCTAGAAGTTCCTTTATTGTACAGGGTTGTTTTGGGTATCCTGGGTCTTTTGTTTCTCCATATAAAATTGAGAATTTTTCTTTCAAGGTATGTGAAGAATTGTGTTGGGATTTTGAAGGGGATTGCATTGAATCTGTAGATTGCTTTTGGCAAGTTTGCCATTTTTACTATGTTGATCCTACCTGTTCAAGAACATGGGAGATCTTTCCATTTTCTGGTATCTTCTTTAATTTCTTTCTTTAGAGTCTCAAAATTCTTATGGTAGAGGTCTTTCACGTTTTTTGTTTAGTGTTACCCCAAGGTATTTTATGTTGTTTGTGGCAATTGTAAAGGGTGATGTTTCTCTGATATGTTCTCCACCAATGTGTCATTGGTATATAGTAGGGCTACAAATTTTTTTTTGAGTTAATCTTGTATCCTGCCACTTTGCTGAAGGTGTTTATCAGCTTTAGGCAAGTTCCCTGGTAGAGTTTTTCTGGTCACTAATGTAGACTATCATATCATATGCAAATAGTGAGAGTTTGACATCTTCCTTTCTGATTTGTATTCCCTTGATATCCCTTTGTTATCTTATCGCTCTAGCTAGAACTTCAAGGACAATATTGAAGAGGTATGGAGAGAGTGGACAGCCTTGTTCCTAATATTATAGGAATTGCATTGAGTTTCTCTCCATTTAATTTGATGTTGGCTGTTGGCTGTTGCTGTATATTGCTTTTCTTATGTTGAGGTATGTTCCTGTTATCCCTGATTTCTCCAAGACCTTTATCATGAAGGAGTTTTGAATTTGGTCAAAGGCTTTTTCAGCATCTAGTGAGATGATCATGTGTTTTTTCCCTCAGTCTGTTTATATTGAGGATTACATTGATGGATTTTTGTATATTGAACCATCATTGCATCCCTGGGATGAACCCTACTTAATCATGGTGGATGATTTCTCTGATGTCTTCTTGGATTCGATTTGCCTGTATTTTATTGAGAATTTTTGCATCAATGTTCATGAGGGATATCGGTCAGTAGTTATCTTAGTTGTGTCTTTGTGTGGCTTAGCTATCAAGGTTATTGTAGCCTCGTAAAAAGAGTTTGGCAATGTCCCTTCTGTTTCTATTGTGTGGAAAAATTTGAGGAGTATTGGTATTAGCTCTTCTTTGAATTTCTGGTAGAATTCTGCAGTGAATCCATCTGGCCCTGGGCTTTTTTAGGTTGGGGGACTTTTGATGACTACTTCTATCTCCTTATATGTTATAGGTCTGTTTATGTTGCTTATTTGTTCTTCATTCAATTTTGGTAAGTGATAACTGTCCAGAAAATTGTCCATTTCCTTTAAATTTTCAAATTTTGTGGAATACAGGTTTTCAAAGTATGACCTGAAGATTCTCCGGATTTCCTCAGTCTCTGTTGTTATGTCCCCCTTTTCATTTCTAATTTTGTTAATTTGCATGTTCTCTGTCTTTTGGTTAGTTTGGATAACGGTTTGTCTATCTTGTTGATTTCTCAAATAACCAACTCTTTGTTATATTGATTCTTTGAATTATTTTCTTTGTTTCATCTCTATTTTTTTCTGCCCTCAGTTTCATTTTTTCCTGGCGTCTGCTCTTCCGGGGTGAATTTGCTTCCATTTTTTCTAGAGCTTTCAACTGTGAAGTCAACTCTCTGTTGTGGCTATTCTCTAGTTTCTTCATGTGAGAACTTAGAGCTATGAACTTTCCTTTTAGTACTGTTTTCAAAGTGTCCCATAACTTTGGGTATTTTGTGTCTACATTTTCATTGAATTCTAAGAAGTCTTTAATTTCTTTCTATATTTCTTCCTTGACCCAGGAATGGTGCAATTGTGTGTGTTCAATTTCCATGAGTTGGTAGGTTTTCTGCACTTTGTTTTGTTTTTGATTTCTATCTTTAAAGCATGGTGGTCTGAGAAGACACAGGGGATTATTCCAATTTTTTGTACCTGTGGAGGTTTGCTATGTTGCCGAGTATGTGGTCAATTTTTGAGAAGGTTCCATGCGATGCTGAAAAGAAGGTATATTTTTTTGTTTTTGGATAGAAAGTTCTATAAATGTCTGTTAATCCCAATTGGGTCATAACTTCTGTTAGTTCCTTTGTCTGTTTGTTACGTTAATGTCTGGTGTTCCTATCCAGTGGTGAGAGTGGGGTGTTGAAGTCACCCACTGTAACTGTGTGAGGCCTTATTTGTGATTTGAGTTTTAATAATGCTTCTTTTACCAATGTTGGTGCCTTTGTATTTGGGGCATAGATGGTTAGAATTGAGACTTCTTCCTGGTGGATATTTTCTGTGATGAATATGAAATGGCCTTCTTCATCTCTTTTGATTGATTTTAGTTTTAAGTCTAACTTGTTAGACACTAGGATAGCTAGGCTTCTTGTACTTTCATAGTCATGTCTTTCTTTAGGAATGTTGGGAATGTTTTCTATGACTTTGTTGAATATGTTTCCTGGACCTTTGAGTTGTGTTTCTTCACCAGCTCGTTTCTTGGGTCCAATTGATTGGAATATCTTATCCCAAACCTTTACTCTGAGGTCATGTCTGTCTTTGAATTCAAGGTGTGTTTCTTGTATGCAATAGAAGGATGGATTCTGTCTTGGTATCCAATCTGTTAGCCTGTTTTATTTTGATTGGTGAGTTAAGACCATTAATATTGAGGTAAATTAAGGTCCAGTGAGAGTTTATTCTTCTTTGTTTTTGATTTGTTGTTAGTACTGGTTTGTATGTGGATTAACACTGCCTTTTATTCTGTGTTTTTGTAGAGTGGGATTATCTATTGCCTATGTTTTTGTGAGTGTAGTTAACTTCCTTAGATTGGAGTTTCCCTTCCAGTACTTTCTGTAGGGCTGGATTAGTGGTTACATATTGTTTAAATCTGGTTTTGTCGTGGAATATCTTGTTTTCTCCATTTATATTGCTTGAAAGCTTTGCTGGGTATAGTAGTCTGGGCTGGCATCCATGTTCTCTCAGAGTTGGTAGAATATCTATCCAGGTTCTTCTGGCTTTCAGAGTTTCCGCAGAGAAGTCTGGTGTAATTCTGATAGGTTTGCCTTTATGTTATTTGGCCTTTTTCCCTTGCTGCTCTTAATATTTTTCTTTATTCTGTACATATAGTGTTTTAATTATTATGTGACGAGGGGACTTTCTTTTGCGGTCAACTCTATTTGGCATTCTGTAGACTTCTTGTACTTTCATTGGCATCTTTCTTTTAGTTGGGAAAGTTTTCTTCTATGATTTTGTTGAATATGTTTTCTGCACCTTTGAGTTGGGTTTCTTCACCTTCTTCTATACCTATTATCCTTAGGTTTGGTCTTCCAACATGACATGTGAGTACATATTTTGAAAAGGAACATAGCCAAGGTTAGGGGAGGAGTCTGGAGGGAAATAGTGAGCATAATGCCAGGTAAAAGTGACCAAATAGGAGAAATGGAAAAGGGACCATCAGGCATGTAAAGCATGAGTTGTTGGTGAGTTTGAAGAGACTCCTAAAATATATGACATACTATTTTCCCTTTCTAAACTCCCACTGGGTAAGTGCTTTTGATGCAGACACCATACACTTCAGAAATACATTCCTGAGACCTGTTAACTAGACTGACTGGTACATTTTGTTTGTGAGGTCTGACTTCCATGGCACCAGAAAGTGTCATGCAAACTTCGAAGGAAGGAGACAACTTGCAGTCTTAAGCAGCTTGATATCCATGAACCAGGACAATAACCAGCAGGCTATAATAAAAATAAGGATGCAGTATTGACAACTATACTTTAGTATTAACCATCTGCTCTCTAATTGGATTTAAGACCCACAGAACCAGAGGGGAAACCTAGCTTACTATTCATTGCCGATGCAATCATGGTAATTAGAGGAGAATCTACAACGATTAACTTACTAAACCAGCGTTATGTGTAACAACAATCTATAAACATGTCCTTATAGTCACAAAGATGTTTACTCTTTACCTCTCATCAGTGAAACTTCTCTTTGCAACAGATCGAGACCATTACAGAAAACCAGAATCAATCAAACTACAGAGTTGTGTCTGCCAGTCCCATGAATACATCTACCAAATACTCTCACAGTTAAGGTAACATTGAGTAAGAGGAGGTAGAAAGATTTTAAGAACCAGAGAATCTGGAAGTTTCCTGTGAGATTGTGTCTCCTAGTAATAACAGAAGCAATTCCCAAAATGTCTTAGGAACAGGTATGGGCTAGGAAAAGTCTTATGTCTTAAACCTAAACAAAGAACTGCCTCAGGGGAAGAATCGATGATAACAAGAATGGAGATATCATAATAGAGGGAGATATTTTTGGTTT
Source organism: Cricetulus griseus (assembly GCF_003668045.3). Lineage (NCBI taxonomy): Eukaryota > Metazoa > Chordata > Mammalia > Rodentia > Cricetidae > Cricetulus > Cricetulus griseus. Next base: position 72,801,726 of record NC_048597.1, on the reverse strand, counting down.
ACAGAGAAATCAGGCACTAGGGAAATGTCTGGAGATCTACAAAGATGACACAAACTAACAATCTAAGCAATGGAGGAGAGGCTACCATAAATGCCCTACCCTGATTATGAGATTGATGACTGACTTATATGCCATCGTATAGTCTTCATCCAGCAGCCGGTGGAAGTAGAAGCATACACCAACAACTAATGATGGCACTGAACTGGAACCCAGATGCAGAGAAGGAAGAGTGAAGAGCACAGGGGTCAAGACCAGGCTGGTGAAACCCACAGAAACAGCTGACCTGAACATCCAGGAACTCTTGCACCCCAGACTGATAGCTGGAACACCAGCATGGGACTGATCCAGATCCCAGGAACATGGGTTTCTGTGAGGAAACCTCAGAAATCTATGGGACCTCCTATAGAAGTTCAGTACTTATCCCTAGCCTAGGTGTTGACTTTGGGAGCCCATTCCACATAGAGGAATACTTCCTGAGCCTAGACACACCGTGGGCCTAGGCCCTATCCCAAAGGATACAGTAGACACTGATGACACCCTATGGAAGGCCTCACCATCCAGGGGGAGCAGAAAGGATATGTGATTGATAGGGTTTTATTTGGGGAGGGTGGAAGGGTAGGACAGGTGGAAGAAGGGAACTGGGTTTGTCATGTAAAACAATCCTGTTTCTAATTCAAATAAAAAAAAGTTGGAAAAAAAGAAAAAAGAAAACCAACCAAAGCAAAAACAAAAAAAAAGCTTTAATAAACACCAAAACAACAACAACAACAAAAATGTAAGAACCAGAATATCTTGGAGTTTCCTGTGAGATTGTGTCTCTTAGTAATAACAGAAGCAATTCCAAAAAATTCTCAGGAACATGTGTATGGACTAGGAAAAGTCTGATGTCTTAAACCTAAAAAGAAGAACTACCTCAACTGAAGAATATTCAAAGTGAGGGGAGATAGACTTTCCCATGGAAGAGTAAACTAATTTGCTATCCAATGCCAAATAGTGAACCCTCAAAGCATCCACTCAAGTAAGTTTATATAGACAGAGCAGAATGTATACAGGAATTTATAAGTAGATACATTTTGTATACAACAATGAGATAAGAAAACATGGTTTGAAAGAGCAGACAGGGTTATATGGGAGGGTTTGGGTAGAGGAAAGGAAAGGGGAAGTGATTTAATCAAATCTTAAGAAATATTATAAACCCAAAGATTAAAGAAAAATTGAACTCCATTAAAATGGAAATCTAAGCATGAAATTGATAAAATTCTTGAGGTAACTGAAACAATGACATTAAACCGAGAATGGATACACACATTAAACCAGCCTTCAAAATATGGATATTGAAATGGCACCAAAATCTTTTTACAACTATACAATCCTTGGATACAGATGGATCCACAGCAGAACTCTAACAGAACTTAAAAGAAGAAAAAGCAATATTTCTTTAATTAACAGGGAAAATAGTGTGGAAGGAGCACTCTCAAACTCTCTCTTGAAGCAAGATTCATTCCAAAAAGGAAGCTTTGTGGACACTCTAAAAACAAAAGACAAAATCACCTTTAGCGGTATAGTAGGTAGTAGCAGGTTTTCCTCTAGGAAACAGAGGACATTTGTCTTTCTGGAGGTGTCAATTCATGGGTTCTTGTGTATGTGTATATTGTGATGCATGAGCTCCCTAAAGTTGAGTTTATTTTAGGTCCAATTAGGTAGCAATTTTGTGTTCGAAAATGCATGTACCTTTATGACACTGTTAGGGGTGGCTTTCTATGCCTTTTGGCTAGTTGTCCACCTTTTTCGCTGGGTAGGGCAATTCATAACATGTCCCCCTTGCATAGTATCTTCCAAATTCATGAGGTTATCCCTCCAGGAGGCAGCTTCCAGACCAATGACATTTTGATGACCATAGGTTGTGGTGTTTTCAGCAATAGGATATCACCCATATGTTTTAGCCAGTATTATAAAGCAATGCCATTAGCTTCTATTTTTTTGGATGTCTATTGGAATATACTAACAACGCTAAGGGATATTTTCATAGATGCCACTGGGAGGTTTTAGTTAATATGCAGGCCCATGGAGTGGAATATCCCACTATGTGGAGTAACTGCTCTAAAACAATGTGGTGTTTCTATGTATTTTTACATGAATATATAAAATGGGTTTTGTACTTTCTGGTCAAACTTCCTCACTAGTACTTATGCCCCTTTCCCTCTCTCTATGCATTGTTCTCCCTCTTCCTTCCCTCTATGTAGCCCTCCCTCCCTCTCTTCTCTCTCTAATAGTAATTTCCTCTTGTGTAGTCCATCCCAACACACTTCTATTGTTCCCTTCATACCACCTGTGTCCTGTTATTTGCCTCTGTGGAGCTACATCTCCTTCTCCCACAACCCTCCATTTCTTCCTTCCTGGCTGCTGTGGATTTAGACCAAGAAGGATCTAGGATCTGCAGATAAGAGGAAATAGAGTACATTTGTCTTTCTCGACTCGGTTGTCCTCATTAAGTATAATCTCTCTCATTTCTATCCATTTGTGTGCAGAAATCATTGTCCTTCAGAGCTGAAATTTATTGTATAGTTAAACAATATTTTCATCATCCATTCACCAGTTGAAGGATGGCTAGGCTGCTTTCCTTCCTTAGCTATTGTGGATAGAATGATTAGGGACATGGATGAACATGTACACCTGTAGTTGGGTGGCAAATTTTTCCTGCATAGTCTAATTGTATAGAGAATGTAATTTAAGTCTTTCTGTGAAGTTTTCACACTGATTTGCAGAGGGGCAGCTGCACTTTGAAGCCCCCCAAACTGCATGAAGTGTCCCTTCCCCTTTCGCAGCATTTGTTTTCAGCTCTGGTGTAGGTTTGTAACCTTACAAACTGTGATTTTTTTTTTTTTTTTAGAATCTCTATCCTTTTATTATTTATTTTTACTTTAGAAGCACTCATATTTACATATCCATTCTCCCATTCCCTCACCCTCCATCCTCCCATGTTCCCCACCAACCCCCCACCTCTCCCCCAACTCCTCCCCAGGGATAGTGAGGCCCTCAACAGGGGACCTTCAAAGTCCATCATATCATCTGGGGGAGGACCTAGGCCATACTTGCTGTATCTGGGCTTCAATAGTATCCCTCCATAGTGAATGGGTTCCCAAAGTCCATTTGTGCTCTTGGGATAAACACTGGCTCCATAGTCAGAGGTCCCATAGACTGTCTTGGCCTCCTAGCTGGCAACCACATTCAGGGGGCTTGGTTAGCTCCAATGCTGTTTCCCAAGCTTTTGACTAGGGTCTCCGTGCTCTCACTAGGTCAGGTCAACTGTTTCTGCAGGTTTCTCCAGAACCATCTTGGCTCCTTTGCTCCTCCCTCCTCCCTCTCTGCAACTGGATTCCAGAAGTATGGTTCAGTGCTTAGCTGAACTAAGTGCCTGTTACTGCTTCGAACAGCTACTGGATGAATGCTGTAGGAAAGGTAACCAAGATAGACATCAATCTCCTTATAGGGAAAGGGCATCAATGGCATCTTCTCCACCACTGTTTGGATTCTTAGTTGGGGTCATCCCTGTGGATCCCCTAACATTTCCCCTGTGCCAGACCTCTCTCCAAACCTGTACTGTCTCCCTCTATCAAGGCATCTCCTTTCTTGACCTCCTCTATTCCTCTCCTGTCTCAGTCCTCTTGGTTCTCCTCCCCCCTCCAATTCTTCCCTTTCCACCTCTTTCCTCTCCCCCACCACCAGGCTCCCACTTTGCTCAAGGGTTCTTGTCCCCCTCCCCTTCTTCAAGGGACTATGCAATCTTTTCTTGGAGTCCTCCTTGTTTCCAAGCTCCTCTGGCAGTGTGGATTGTAGACTGGTAATCCTTTGCTCTATGTCTAAAAGTCATGTATGAGTGCGTACATACATACCATGAGTACATACCTCACTCAGGATGGTTTCTTCTAGTTCCATCCATTTGCCTGCGAATTTCAAGATTCCATTGTCTTCTTTTTCTTCTGAGTAGTACTCCATTGTGTAAATGTGCCACATTTTCTCTATCCATTCTTTAGTAGAGGGACATCTAGGTTGCTTCCAGGGTCTGGCTATTACAAATAATGCTGCTATGAACATAGCTAAACATATGTCCTTATTGTATGGAATTGCATTCTTGGGGTATATGCCCAAGAGAGGAATTGCTGGATCTTGAGGTAGACTGATTCACATTTTCCTGAGAAACCGCCATACTGATTTCCAAAGTGGTTGTACAAGTTTGCACTCCCACCAGCAATGGAGGAGAGTTCCTCTTTCTCCACATCCTCTCCAGCATAGATTGTCACTGGTGTTATTGATTTTAGCCATTCTGACAGGAGTATGATGGTATCTCAGAGTGGTTTTGAGTTGCATTTTCCTGATGGCTAAGGACGTTGAGCACTTTCTTAAGTGTCTTTCAGCCATTTTAGATTCCTCTGTTGAGAATTCACTGTTCAGTTTTGCACTCCACTTTTTAATTGCATTGTTTGGTGTTTTGGTGGCTAGCTTTATTTATTTATTTATTTATTTATTTATTTATTTATTTATTTATTTATTAGTTCCAGTTAGGGAACAAGCTTTTTCACATGTAAGTCCCTTCTCTCTCTCCCTCCCCTCACCCCATCCCTCCTCCCCCCCAGCCACCCCCAACTCCATCCACCCATCACTCCCCAGGCAGGGTAGGGCCCTCAACGGGGGCTGTGCAAAGTCCACCAAATCTTCCTGTGCTGTCCTGGGCCCTCCCCCATGTGTCCAGGGCCAGAGTGTAACCCTTCACGTGGGATGGGCTCTCAAAGTCCCTTCTTGCACCAGGGAAAAATACTAATCCATCACCAGAGGCTCCCTGGAGTGCAGAGGCCTCCTTATTGACATCCATGTTCAGGGATTTGAATCAGTCTTGTACTGGCCTCCCCGAAAGCATCTGAGGTCGATGTGCTCTCCCTTGTTCAGGCCAACTGTTCCTGTGGGTTTCTCCAACCTGGTACAGACCCCTTCACTCTTCATTCCTCCCTCTCTTCAACTAAATTCCCAATTTCAGCTCGGTGTATATCTGTGGATGTCTGTCTCTGCTTCCATCAGCCACTGGTTGAGGGTTCTAGGATGGCATAAAGAGAAGTCATCAATCTCATTTTAGGGGAAGGGCTTTTAGGTTATCCTCTCCACCATTGCCTGGATTGTCAGATCATGTCATCCTTGTAGGTCTCTGGAGATCTCCCTGGTTCCAGATCTCTTCTTGGACCTATAGTGGCTCTCTCTGATATGGTATCTCTCATCCTGCTCTCTCTCCTCTATTCTTTCCCCAACTCAATATTTATGCCCCTCCATTTCCTCTCTTCTACTCCTCTTTTCTTGCTCTTATTGTAGCAGCTCCCTCCCCCCTACCCTCATGCTCCCAATTAGTTCAGGAGTTCATGCCGCTTCCATTTCTGGGGACCATTTATCCCTTAGAGTCATTCATGTTTCCTAATTTCTTTGGTGAAGAGGATTGTAGGCTGGTCATCCTTTGCTCAATGTCTAATATTCATATATGAGTGAGTACATACCATGTTTTTCTTTTTGTGACTGGGTTACCTCATTCAGGATGGTTTCTTCTAGTTCCATCCATTTGCCTGAGAATTTCAAGTTGACATTGCTTTTTTCTGCTGAGTAGTACTCCATTGTATAAATGTACCACATTTTCTCAATCCATTCTTCAGTTGAGGGGCATCTAGGTTGCTTCCAGGTTCTGGCTATTACAAACAATGCTGCTATGAACATGGTTGAACATATGTCCTTGTTGTATGAACATGCACTATTTGGGTATATACCCAAGAGAGGAATGGCTGGATCTTGAGGTAGACTGATTCCCATTTTTCTGAGCAACTGCCATACTGATTTCCAGAGTGGTCTTACAAGTTCGCACTCCCACCAGCAATGGAGGAGTGTTCCTTTTTCTCCACATCCTCTCCAGCATAGATTGTCATTGGTATTTTTGATTTTAGCCATTCTGACAGGTGTAAGATGGTCACTTATGGAGACTATAATATCATCTGGAAATTGTGAAAGTTTGACTTCTTCCTTTCCAATTTTTATCTGCTTGATCTCCTTTGGTTTTCTTATTGCTCTAGCTGAACTATAAGGACAATAATGAAGAAGTATGGAGAGAGTGGACAGCCTTGTCTTGTCCCTGATTTTAGAGGCATTACATTGAGCTTCTCTCCATTTAATTTGATGCTGGCTGTCGGCTTGCTGTACATTACATTCATTATGTTAAGCTATGATCCTGTTATCCCTTATGTCCCTAAAACTTTTATGATGAAGGGGTGTTGGATATTGTCAAAGACTTTTTCAGCATTTAGTGAGATGATCATGTGGTTTTTCTTTCTCAGTCTGTTTATATGGTGGATTACATTGATGGATTTTCATATGTTGAACCATCCCTGCATCCCTGGGATGAAGCTACTTGATCATAGTGGATGACTTCTCTGATGTGTTCTTGGATTCGATTTGCCAGTATTTTATTGAGTATTTTTGCATCAATATTCATGAGGGATATTTGCCTGCAGTTTTTTTTCTTAGTTGTGTCTTTGTGTGGCTTGGGTATCAAGGTTATTGAAAACTTGTAAAAGGAGTTTGGCAATGACCTTCTGCTTCTATTGTGTGGAATAATTTGAGGAAAATTGGTGTTAGCTGTTCCTTGATTTCTGGTAGAATTTTACACTGAAGCCATCTGGTCCTGGGCTTTTTTTGGGTTGGGAGACTTTTGATGACTGCTTTTATTTATTTAGGGGTAATTGGTTTATTCATCTTGCTTATCTGTCCTTGATTTAATTTTGGTAAGTGAAATCTATGCAGAAAATTGTCCATTTCCTTTAGATTTTTGAATTTTGAGGAATACAGGTTTTCAAAGTATGACCTGATGATTCTCTGGAGAACTGCTGCAGACCACTCAGGGAGAGAACCATACTGCAGGAGAATCAGGGTGTTGGTACTCAAGTTGGGATATATATATATATATATATATATATATATATATATATATATGTATATATATATTATATAAGTATATAAGTATATAGTATATAAGTATAGACAATATACTTCTGAGAAAGAAAAAGAAGAATTCAATTGCAATTCTCATAGCACACATTTTCTTTTTTTTTGAGTAATGAAAGGAATATGCCAGCCTTATTTATTTAGGTCAAGTGAGAAACCTCATCTCACAACAATTTGGTTGAAATCTTGGGAACTGTTAATTCTGACGAGATTTAAAGACTCATTCTGAAAGATGAACTCTGGAGGGAACAAGTGTCATTCTTTACAGCCACGAGGGAGTAAGAAGTTCCATATGACCTGTCATCTGACAGAATGAGAAACTGGACAAGAAACACAAGACAATCTTGTTAGGGCACAGGAAATGGTGTCACAGACTTATCCTGAATTGGGGTGAACTGCCTGACTGATCTGTCCAACCAAGCCTTGGACCAGTCTAGTGTTAGAAACAAGGGTAATGCCTGGAAAATAAGTCAGATTCAACCTCTAGACAGAAGGTGCAGTTGTGAACTGACAGAGACAGTTCCTCAACTGAGATACTCCTTCTCAGTTAATGTCTAGGTTTGTGTTCAATTCATAAAAACTAACAAGCACATAGTTTATAATTATGTGCAATGATGTATGAAGAACTGTGAAGTTGTAACTGTGTGATAATCTGTATATATGACTATGATGATGTGTTCTTAAGCATGTCCATGTGAGATTGTGTGTTTGCAGGTATGTGAGCATTCAACAGTGTGAGCATATAAAATTGCATACAACTTGAGAATAACTGAGTGAACTTGACAGTGACGTATATGTGAGGATTCTAGAGCATAACATTGCATATTTCTATGTGTGAAAGATTGTGTAAAAACATGTGCCTTAGAACTAGAGAGAGTGGGCCCTGACCTTGCCTGGACAATACAGTAGAGCTGACCCCTTTGGTGATGGTGGCATGGATGTACTGGGTCTGAAAAATTGAGTGTGAGACACCAGATTTTCCCCTCATCTACCATATGTTGGTGTGCAAAAGGGAGAGAAGCCCTGCCCATGCCCCTCCAGCCTATTGTAAGTGGGAGAGCCATCCATAAGTCACTAGAGCCAGAAAACTTGCTCTGCTTATCATCAAATGCAATACTAGGAGAATAGCCCCAACACCTTGCCTAGGCCAGAAGATCTGGACCTGATGATGTAGGTGTGGGTATGGTGACCACAAAGACATGAGTGCATGAGAATTGGGCCTGGCCATTGTGATTACTACATACCATATGGTGAGCTAGCCAGGGTAGTAGTGGGGAGTTCACCATAGTGTTGAGGATGAGGAGAACTGCTGCAGACCACTCAGGGAGAGAACCATACTGCAGGAGAATCAGGGTGTTGGTACTCAAGTTGGGATGGATTCAGCGTGACAGGCAGACTTAAACACAGAGAGGTTTGATGCTGCTGCAACAATCTTTACTTCATCACCATAACTTATACAAGCAATACAGGAACTCCATTTTAGGCTTGAGTGCAAAAAATGTGTATCATAGACATTACTAGCTCTAAGCAAATGTTAAGACGAAAGTACATGACAGGAAGCAGTCTTAGTCAAAATTATTTCAGCTCCAGACAGTGGTTAAGTTGCTGAGCTAGCTGTGATTCTGAGAATTTTATCTTGCTGAACTTTAACATTCTTTAGGCCAATTTACAAATTTCATAAATCAGAAATAAAATCCTTTTTATCCCTTGTATGTCTCCATATAAAGTCTTCTGATTGATAATGTAAATATCTATACATTTGCCATAAAATATCTCTTTTAGCAGCTAAAGACATGATATGCAAAGGTGGGTTTGCTCTTTTTAGTCTCTCCCACTAGGTTAATGATATATACAATATCTTTTTTCACTCCCAATGAAAATCCAGCCTTTAAAGTCTTTATCATAAGCTCCTGTGTATGGCAAAGGGGCAGCTGTTGTCTTATAAAAATATGGACATTTGTACATTAGGCGCTGCTGCCACTACTTCCCATCAATCTTGTAATAAGTTCTGCCAAATTCAACCTTTAAGGAATTCCAAGCTCCCACAAGTTTTTTTTTTTTTTTTTTTTTTTTTTTTTTTTGAGAGACAGGGTTTCTCTGTGGCTTTGGAGGCTGTCCTGGAACTAGCTCTTGCAGACAAGACTGGTCTCTAACTCACAGAGATCCACCTGCTTCTGTTTCCCGAGTGCTGGGATTAAAGGCATGTGCCATCAATGCCTGGCTTTCCCCTAAGTTTTCTGAATCATCTCCTTCTTGAGCTTCTCTTTTCCATTCCTATTCTTCTGGTAAGACAACTCTGCTTGATGATATTTATTCATAATTAATCTGAAGGTTTTATTTTCTGTTTTAAACATTTTAAATAGAGTTCTAAGTCATGGAGGGGGGCTTCTAGTAGAAATGTTCATATCCTGAGCCACCTTAGCAAGGAACTGCTCCACTATGACCACAGGCAGAAACAAAACTTCAGTGATAGCATTTTATACAGAAATTGCTGGTGAGGCGCTTTTAGTTCCTGGAACCAAAATATCTAGGTTTACTCAATCTTTCATAGTAACCAACATCTGATCATCTGCTGATGCTGAGAAAGTCAGACCAGTCATAACATAAAAGAAAAAAATCAGAAAACAACCCACCACAGACAGCGAGACATAGAGACCATCTTGTCTTTTTGGGATCCTGCCAGTGACCTCCAGGAATCTTAGCTACAACAAGCACATGTCTCAGGCCTGGACATGTCTTGAGCAATATTTGCTTCATGTCACACAGAATCCACTGGAGTGGGTGAGTCAGAGAACATTCAGCCTGACTAACCCAGCCACTACCCAGACAGAGAACCAGAGCTAGGAGTTGGCACATCTCATCCTTGACCCCATCTTACCTGCTGAAGCTTGTGAATGGGCTGCTCCTGCAGACACAAAGTCACAGAATCTTCATGACTCAGGACATAAACAGGGTATCTGACAAGAGCCCCAGTTAGGGCCCAGTATTTATGATGCAGCAAAACACAGAAAACCAAAACCAAAACAATAACCCACTGCAATGAACTCTAGCATGTAACATATTATGAACTAAAGGACTGTGTGACACACTGTGTCCACTACAGCTTCCACAATGAGATTTTTCTTTTCTTTCTTTTTCTATTTTACTCTTTTCTAAATTTTATCTTGTATTATCCTCGTGGGGGCATTGCAAGTGTGTAGGGCAGTTCGGAAGGGACAGGTTGATGAGTCGAATCAAAATGCATGATGGATAATCTACCAAAAATCAATAATTTGATAAGCATGTACCCTAGTTAAGGTTTCTATTCTGTGATAACACACTATGACCAAAATCACCTTGGGGAGGAAAGGGTGTAATTCATCTTGCAGGTTGTGATCCATCATCTGGAGATCACATGAACTGAAGGCAGGAACACAGAGGCAGTAACTGATTCAGAGGCTGTGTGATAGTGCTGCTTACTGGCTTGTTCCCATGGCTGTCTCATTCTGCTTCATGTACCATGCAGGACCACCTGCCCAGGTGTGGCAATGCTCATCGTCAGCTCATCCCTCTGATATCCATCATCCATAAAAAAAATGTACCACAGGTTGCCCAAAGCCAATGTGATGGAGGCAATGTGACTAAATAAATCAACACAATGCTCAAGTGGGTGTGTGTATGCATGTTAATGTGTTTTAGGCAGTATGTAAATTTTGAGTATCTAACTATGTACAAGAACCCTCATTAAACTCCCACACCCCATACATCCAGCCCTCTGGCTTTCCCTGGAGTCCAAGTCATGTGTGCTTAGGGCAGAAGACTATGCACATATCCAGCTGGAGTGACTCAAGGCAGGAAGAAATGACCTTACCTTGACCTACTTTCCATGAAGGAATAGCAGTCACCATGGGCCTGAGGTGGTACACTCTTAAGAACAGTCACAGCTGATTCCATAGAGATGACAGCTCTTTTGCTAAGATAGTGCTATAAAAACACTTGCATTTGCCTCTTGTTTATACTCTTGTGGGTTTTGAGCAATAGGAGCTGGATCCTTGAATCACCAAATTACACCATCAAGCCTTCCCCCTGATGAGAAACTAAAGAAACAGGGCCTACAGGTTCATCATGGCCACAGCACTGCAAAAATGTGAGGAAATGTTCTCGAATCCTACAGGCAAACACCTGGATTTTCCACCCTGGGAAGCTGGTGTCAGAATATCTGCATATAAACCCTGTAATGTCTGCTCTTGGAGCCAGACTCATTGCCCATAGCCAGCAGTGGCTCTTCACAAGTCACCAACAGTTTCCCGTCACCATGATCCACAATTGTGCCAGATGCCCTATTCAACATGGAAATCATGTCTACAGCATGGAGGGTCTTGGATTAGTCATGTGGTCTGGAACCTGGTTACTGGCTAAATTTCCAGAAGTATAGGTGATGAGAAGCAAAGAGGACCAGCACATCCAGGGAAGATGTGTCCAGTACAGGGAAGAAAGGAGAAAGTTTGAGTACTGAATTGATAGATACTCTAAACTCTCCCCATCCCAGTAATGGGCAATGTTTTCTAAGAACCGAGACTTTATTTTTTTTACCACTTTTTTATTGGAAGTATTTTTATCCCTTGTAATCCGATCCAGGTTTCCCATCCCCTGTATCTTCCCTGATAATTTCCACTTCCCCACCTATTCATCCCAACACCTTCTCTCTCTCTCTCACTCTCTTGCAAACATAGAGTCACACTGAAAAAATTCATGTCAGAATGAAAGAAAACAAACAGGAAAAAACCCAAAGGAAAACATCAGGAGAAACATACACATGCAGACATATAACCAAGGAAAACACATAACCTGAAACCATAATATACAAAACCCCGTTGGCTGAAAACAATTCCCAAACAAAGCATTGTGAGACAAAACTTCTGCCAGAGTACCACTGTGTGCATCTTAAATGACTTCTGGTCCCCATTTCCCTCTGCATGGGCACTCCTGGACTTAGGTTTGATCTGCACAAATGACAGTGATGCCAGTCTCAAGGTGACCAGTCAAACATTTCCCGTTGTCATCACTCAGGCCAAGCTGACTTGCACAGTATATCTCAGGTCATTGTGTTGGTCCACCTATCTTCAGAAATAGATGGCATTTTCCAACCACACTACCCAGAAATATCATCATCAAACTGCCATTCATCAAGCCATGACCCCAACCCTATTTACTGATAAAAGCTGCCTATGAGACATTGGAAATGTACATGCTCAATATGTCCCCCAACCAGCAAAAGGACAGGAGCAGTTGGCCACATGGCACATGAGCAGTGCTGGGGTCAGTGCTCATTTTTGGTCTAAATTTATGTGATCCAGGGGAAGGAGTGTGCATGTGCATAAAAGCAAAATCTGTTTAGGGATACTTGGCAGAAGAGACAGTTGCATGTAATCATGAATACCCTTCATCCAAGAGATTTTTTTACATGTACCCAATCTATGCCAAGCTCAGTTCTGGATGTTGCTACCTAAGCCAGGGGTCTACCAGGGATCTCATCTCATACAGCTGTATCACACTATATCCCTGCCTAAAACACTGCCCTGTGCACTCCAGGCCGTGAGTACAAGTCTAAAAGTCAACTATATAACTATATAAAGTCCATCTGGACACTGCCACCACCGCCCACCATGCTGGAGCTGTTCAGCTAAGACGGGATCCTGCATGGAAACAAGTGGCCAGTAGCTGGCGCTCTGGAATATCCTATCGGCCTGTGCCCAATATACACCTATTTCAGGTTGCTGAAATGGTGGCAGAGGATAGTGGTGCTGGACTAGGAACATCCACAAGGATGGAGGCTACAACAGTGCAGAAGCTAGCGCTAGGGCAGAAGTAAGTGCTGGAAACCAAGGAGATTAAGCTGTGCTAAGCTGAACAGGCTGAATGTGGTGCCATCCACCCTAATATGTCCAAGTGAGAAGGCAATGTTAGCTGAGTCCATCGCATTCTCTCTGCAAGAAATCCTGCTTCAAGCCTCCGCTGTCCCCCCATTGGCTACTCTGAAAACTCCTGTATCTCTCTTCTGGTCTTCAGGTTCCTGGCTCAGCTGGCCAGACTCATGGAGCAGGGCTTCCCGAGTCTTCAAGTTTTCACTGAGCATCATATGTTGTGCCCAGAATCATGGTGGATTTCTGAATCTGCTGTGGCTCACTTCCATGTCTTCCAATGGTGAAGTGCCTGTGTGCTGAGCAGCAACTGCTGAACGATCCTCAGAACTTTGTGTCCGTATTCCTGTCTAAATCAGGGATTGGAGTTTAGAGGTGGGCCTGGTACTTCCGGTGAAGGAGGCAGGGATGGCAGGAGGGGAGGGGAACTGCAGGCTGGCTTGTCTCAGCATGGCTCAGCCTGACTGGGAGTCTCCTCCTTGTGTCTGCAGAACAAGCTGCCTTCCAGGGTCCTTAGAAGACTCCAACTTTGGCATTATACTGCTGGACCAAGATGCCTGAAAGGGATAAAAATGTGGTAAAGTGCCACATGGCTCAGCAAATGGGTCTCTCAGGACTGGGTGCCCAAATAATCTCATGACCCATTCTCAGTCTGTGAGACATGGGGACACTGGCCCACCCCCTTTCTGGTCATCTTGTGGCTCTCTGGCCTCTCTGGCCAACTCTGTCATCCAGGATCAGAAAGAAACAAGGCATCATTTTCCCCAGCCCTACAGCCTCTCCATTTCTCAGACCTTCAGCCTCTGCAGTACCAAGTGCATGTGTCACTGACCTGAAAATGCTCCTAAGCTTCTGATCCTCGAATCATTGGTTAATGGCTTTTATAAACAAACCAGCTGCTGGGATAGACACAGATGTTGTAAAATGACATGGGAACCTGGATTTGGATTTTTGATCCAGCCAATATAGGTAATTCATGAAGGATGCAAGGAAAAGGCATTTTCTCCCATGCTAATAGGAGACTCTCATTTCTCCTGTTGACACTACCAGCATCCCATGTTAACTACACCGGTGCATAAAGCTAAGATAGTGAGGAGAACTGGAGCCCATGTCACCCCATGGAGTCACCTCAAAGTTCTCCTGGAGACACACATATAGAGACTCACTTCTCTGTCTCTGTCCTCAGAGAAGATCATTGCTATGCAAATATCTACTGTCTGGGAGTTTGCAAGACTGCTGCCAACATTATCCTAGGCTGAATCTTGGAAAAATAAACAGCTAGAGTTAACATGCCTTTTCATGCAGCAGAAATGCTGCTGGGCAAGGAGAAATCAGCTGAGAGCCTGGTAACACTAAGCAAGTTTATTGCTGGCACTGCCCTCTGGTGACCAGTAGTGGAGATGTGGCTCCTGAGCAGGTCCCAGAATCTGGAGCTCCAGGGCTCTGCACAAAAATCAGTGCTTTCTGTACAAATAGACCTTCATATCTATCCAGATGCACAAGAGTTACTAATCTTTCTGATATTCTGGTTCCTTTTTGTTATTATGGATGGCAAATATCACGAAGATCATGGACTGCATTCAATGGGTAGCAGTGGAAAATAGTATCTTTGAAGATGGTGAAATTGAAGGAGTCTACTTCCTCCAATAGATGCACCACACAAGCTACTATATGTGAAGCAATAACCTCCAAGACAAATCCAGAATATAGGTTATAGTCTTGCACACACTATATTTAATTCTTTAGTTAATCTGGGTCATGTTCAAGCATGAACATCACTATGCCTTATATTTAAAAAGGAGTCCTCAAGTCCTTATTCCTGATGAGCAATTTACACCACATGTGAAATACCCTAAATGGAAGATTCCCAAGGAGTGTTTTCCTTTTATCTACATTCATCAGGAAATCAGAGAGTCTGGACATCCCAAAGTTCCTACATCACAAACAAACATAATTTTAAGCAGCTACCTCACTAGTTCAAGGGTCTACATCCATGATTGAGTAGAGGATGGTCTAACATAACTAGTTAAGAATGTCTCCTACAATCAACATGAGATTTTTCAAGTTGTTGAGGGAGGGCCAAGACTCCAAATGCAATGAAGATGGCAGTCTGTGGGCTTAAGTACATCTTTACATCTAGGCATCAAAAAATCTGGGAGAACACCTCCTGTCTCATCCTCTGGCTGCTTCAGTGGTGGAGTTGGTTCCACAAATTAACTGTGTAAGGGGAATATACACATATCAAAAGTCTCAGAATTTACAGATTTGGTCTGAAGGACTTCATCATAAATCTCCCAGAAAGAAAAGTTGAAGGCAGTTTTCACCACAAGTTCACCAGACCAAAGGATGAAGGGGCATTATCACAATGTGCTAAGGCACATTCCAGATTTATATTCCACAAACCAGTGCAGAGATGAGGTTAAATTTTACAGCTACTGGTCTCCTTACAAATTTTGCTAGCACAATCCTAGCTGAGAATCTGGATGTTCCAGCTTGAGAATTAGGATTCTAAGAAGCCAACCTAGAGGAGTGAACAAGGCTAAAATATAATAGAACTGGGGGACATTGAGAGGAGTAAGCCCACATTCTCCATTATCTCCTATCGAGGAAAACACCCCATTCTGCAGGTTTTCCGTGTATAATATTAGGGAAGACATGAAGCCCTAGAAATTGTCTATTTCCCATTTCATTCCTTCCTTACTTATCTCTGGTTGTTTGGAGGGCTGTGACAACAGTCATTTCAAATGAGGTGACCCACATCCAGATAGCTAAATGTTGCAGTTTCTCTCATGTGTGAATGTTAGCTTTGAATCTTCAGATGTATAAAGTTCATTTGGAAAATCCATAGAATTCAAGAAATTAGTGAAGAGTTGTGTGTAGAATTTCAAGGGAGGGGAGATGGAACTCAGTAGTATAGAGGGCTAAGGGGGAGTAAGAGAACAGGCATGGCTAAATAGCACTGGGCATAAAAAGGCAGTGTAGATGAGGGAATATATAGGGATATATAACAATAAAGGCATTTTGAAAAAGGGTATGAAAACCTACTAATGTAGAAGCTCCTAAAATGTTTACATATGCAAATGTTTTAAAATTTTAATTTTTAATTAACTTACATTTAAATTAAAACCTAATTCTACAAACAAATCACAGTTCCCTCTCCATCTATTCCTCCAGCTTCCCCAACCATCTCTCTATCACAGTCTCCATCTGCTCCTCAGGGAAGCTGAGGCCTCCAATGGGGGATCATCAAAGTGTGTCACATCATTAGGTGCAAAATGCAGGCCACCCCCCCTTGCATCTAATCTGAGAAAGTATCCCTCCATTGCAAATGAGCTTCAAAATGCACTAAACATAAATACTGGTTCCACTGCTTGAGGCACCATAGACTGCCCATTCCCACCAGCTGACTCTCATATTCAGAGGTCCTGGTTCAGTCTTATACAGGTTCCTCAACTGTAAGTCCAGAGTTCATGAATCCCACATATTCAGGTCAGACGTTTCTGTGGATTTCCCCAACATGATCTTGACCCCTTTGCACATCACTCCTCCCTCACCACAACTGGATTCCAGGAGTCTGTTTTAGTGCTAAGCCGAGAATCTCTGCTTCTGCTTCCATCAATTAATGGGTGAAGGCTCTATGATGGCATTTAATGTAGTCATCTCAGTATAGGGGAAGGGCATTTTAGGTAGCCTTATTTATTAGATTCTTAGGTGGGGTCATCCTTGTGGATTTCTGGGAATTTCCCTTGTTCTAGGTTTCTCATTAAGCCAATGAGTGTAATATTTATCAATGTATCTCTTTCCTTGCTCTCTTCTATTCCTTCCAAAACTCCACCTTCCTGATCCCTAATTTTTCTCCTCTCCACTCAGCTTTTCTTCTCCTCTCTCCCTCCCCTAACCCATACTCCAAATTTACTCAAGAGAACCTGTCCCTTTCCCCTTCTCGGGGGTCCATATATTTCTGTCTTAGGGTTCTCCTTGTTTCCTAACTTCCCTGGGGTTGTGGATTGTAGTCTGGCTATCCTTTGCTCTATGTCTAATATCCACTTAATATGCACTTGGGTGCATAATATGTTTGTCTTTCTGTGTCTGTATTACCTCACTCAGGATAGTTTCTTCTAGTTCCATCCATTTCCCTATAAATTTCAAGATGTCATAGGTTTTTATTTTTTCTTTTGAGTAGTACTCCATTGCATAAATGTACCACATTTTCTTTACTGATTCTTTGGTTGAGGGACAGCTAGGTTGCTTCCAGGTTCTGGCTATTAAAAATGATGCTTCTATGAATATAGTTGAACAGATATCCCCATTGTATGAATTGCATCCTTTGGATATATGCTAAGAGTGTAATTACTGACTCTTCAGGGAGATCAATTGCTATATTACTTGAAAATGCCATAGTGTTTTCTAAAGTGACTATATGAGTCTTCATTCCTACCAGCAATAGAGGAGTGCTCTGCTTTCTCCACATCCTCTCCAACACAGACTGTCATTGGTGTTTTTGATTTTAGCATGGCCATTCTGCAAGCTATAACATATTATCTCAGAGTCATTTTCAGTTGCATTTCTCTGATGGCTAAGGGTGTTGAGCAATTCCTTATGTGCCTTTTAGCCATTGGAGATTCCTCTGTTGAGATTTCTCTACTTAGATTAATATCCAATTTTTTAGTTGGATTATTTGGTGTTTGGGGGATTAGAATTTTGGATTATGTGTGTATTTTGTAGATCATCCCTGTATGAGATGTGGGTTTGGTGAAGATCTTTTCCCATTCTGTAAGCTGCCTTTTTTCCTGTTGATTGTGTCCTTTGCTTATAGAAGCTTCCATATAGAGTTACCTTACACCACTGTGACAAAGCTTCCACTAGACACCACAGAGTAACAGATAAGCGTCCACATTCTAAGAATGGGTTACCTCCTTGGACTCCCAGAAAAATTGCAGGCTATTGTAATTCGTGTTTGTTTCCTTCCTATTCATGGCAATAATGACGTCTTGCTGATGACATAACATAATTGAGTAATTAAATATGGAAAGATCCAGATAGCACACAAAGTGCTTGGAGGTGTTGTTGGGTATGCTACATGAAGGGATAAATTAACTGAATCTCACCCATCTGTGAACTCTGAGAACTAAAATAGAGACTGACCCAACTAGACTTTTCACTAACCCAACAGTGGTGTGAACATCATGGGAATAAACAACCCCATTGTGGTTGGGCCTTTAACAAATGTACCCCAGCTCTGGTGACATTAGCAGTCCAAGAACCTGTTACCAGACAGCTCATAGGCCCTAGAGGAGAATTTATGACTATTATTCTGATAAATCATGTTCTGCTTCAAATTACCCCAGTACCATGCAAGGAGCTTTCTGTTTAATTAGATTAGAATTACTTCATTTCTCCTTCCCTGTAATGCTACCAGTTCTTTCACCTCCAAAATTCACAGCCTCCTGTTATTAAACTTTATTATAGCTACATATTATTGAATAAACACTTAAATACAACCTGCTAAGTCTGTTCAGTTTTGTCTGTATGAGTATTTTTCTATGGCTGACACTTTGTTGGTATTGGGTAACCAATTAGAACAATCATTCCTGGGGAAAAGGAATTCTGTCTGTCTGTCTATCTGTTGTCTACATCTCTTTCTTCTCTCTCTCTCTCTCTCTCTCTCTCTCTCTCTCTCTCTCTCTTTCTGCCATTGTTATTTTTAAGCTTTTCATGTAGGTTTGAAGCCAGGTGACATTTCCCTAATCTTCAATGGGATGTTAACTGGTGGTGGAATTTTTCATTTACTGTTTAGGCAGCCATGTTGTTGAGATTTCATGGCTGTAGTTTCCCTGTCATAGGTTGAAGGCAAAACCTCATAGCAGACTTCCACAGCTCTTCCAACCTTTCCATCCCATCTTCTCTGATGTACCCTGAGCTTTACATGCATGAGTTTCACATTATAGATGGATCAATCTGGACTGGTGAACCCATGTTCAGATAGTCTCTGCATTTTGAACAGTTGTGGCTTCCTGTAATGATCTCTGTCTGCTGCTAAAGGAACTTCTATTATAAAGAGCTGGAGCAACTACTATTTGTGGGTAAAGGATAAGTATTTCAAATGCAGTGAGGAATTATAGTGACTCAGGAAAATGTCAGTGGTAGTACTGAGAGTTAGAACACATATGTCCTTCAGTAGGACAGGGACCACAAAAGAGTTGGTTAGTGGATGGACTGGAAATGTCAGTGTGATAAAAATGCTTGGGTACAAACCCTTTTTGTTATGGAAAGAGGTTTCCCTTTCTGTGCTTTCTATCCATGAAAGACTGGGATCCATTAATGACTGGCCCTAATTCCATGGCTTCAGAAAGTCTCCCTTTATGTCCTACTTAAGTCTTGCACATTCCTGAGCTCAGAGACTGATTATGGAATCTGACACTTTTCTGAGTACTCTTCTACTTGTTCACCCATCAAGTCCATGCTCGTCATCCTCTATGACCTCAAACATTTACTGGCAGTCAATGTAAGCTTTTCTCAGTCATAGATGCAAGACTTTACTTCTTACCCTGATGCTACACATTGGGGGAAATAGAATATGCAAAATCTGCCTCCCAGTGAGGTGCTTTTGAGGTGCTTTGAGCATCATGGGAGTTAGTGAGAGGGCATCAGGTCATTGGATTATAGGCATAAAAGGGTTCACCCCAGTGTTCTTCTTCAGTCTCCATCTTTCTCTTTTCTTCTCTGTTTCTCAGGTTCTGCCTCTCCCTGTCTTTTTGTTTCTGTTTCTCTGTGTTCTCTATCACCCTCTCTAAACTCTCTCCCTGTCTGTGTCTCTGTCTCTTTGTCTTTCTCTTTGTCTGTGTCTCTCTGTCTCTCTCTGTCTCTCTGTCTCTGTCTCTGTCTCTGTCTCCATCATTATGTGACTTCCTCATATATTACCCAAATATTCATGATTACCTGAATATGAGCTAGGACTTCAAGAACAATGAGTCAACATGAATTTTCTATGTTTCATAGCTGTGTATGGAGTATTATTGTGACAATAGGTCAGTGGAAACCCTCACTGACACAGTTTTACAGTTGTATTCACATTAATTAGAGTTGTTGATTTCTTATTTTTGGAAAGAAAAATCCTTTTGCTATTTACTTATTCTCTGATCATCAGGCCTGTTTATAATTTACAGTGTATGTGGATGTGTTACTGTGCCTCTCTTCTACATAGAAAATAGTAAACAGGCTTCTAAGGGACAATGAAATAATCAATATAAAATGAGATGAAAGTATGAAATAAGATAAAACAAAAGCTAATATATTCTAATAGGATCAAACACACAAACAGAATGGTAAGTTCCCAAGAGAAGGCAAATGAAACAGATATAGATGAAGAGCCATACTCAATAACACACCCATGTAAACATGAAAAATGGAAGCCAAAATATGAAAACAAAATACCTGTATGTTAAAAAAGAGAATATGTGTGTTGTCATGTAATAAAAATAAAAGTGGAAAGTAAGATATTTTAATAGATATAACTAAAATAAATAAAATCCATGCCATAATATTTTGAATCAAGGAACTTGAAATGATGCCATTGTGTTGTTTTCCTTTAGTGCTTAACGAGCAGCCTACCATTAAGAGTAGTTTGTTTCCCCAGTGATATTGTCTAGAAGAAAAACTGAACTTTTATTTGAAGTTGTTATCAATTGAAGATTGCTTCTGTCCCTTCTGCTTCCACCTCTAGGACCACATCTGTTGCAGACCCATTCATGACCTGTGCATTCTGCCTCAGCCTCTGTGAGGTTGTATTTCCATTGTTCCTGTTGATTTACAGGGCCTTTCTATTTGGAGTTCTCCATCTACCCTGTCTCTGACACTCTTTCCACTTTATCTTCCATATGTTTCCCAAGCCCTGAAGGGAGGGGTTTGATATATATATCAAATTCAGTATGAAATGCTTCAAGGTCTCTCATTCTTTTCATAATGTAGTCATGGGTTTCTGTATTTGTTCTCGTCTGCTTGAGGAGGAAGCTTCTATGATGGCTGAGCAAGTCACTGATCTAAGAGATAGCAGAATATCATTATAATTTATTTTATTCAGCAGAAAGTGGATGAGATAGGGGTCAGTGGGGGCAGAGGAGAAGGGGAGGTAAAGGGAACTGGGATTGAAACATAAATAAGTTTGTTTCTAAATTAAATTTTAAAAAAGGATAAAATAAGTAAACCTAAATGCAATGTGCATTCAGAACTAGATTGATAACAGGCGGTTTATTATTTAATAGTCTCAGGCTAGGTAGCCAGTGACCAGGTTGGAACAAGATGCCTTCCAGTCGGCTCAGCCAGGCAGAAGGGCAAAAAAAGGGCCTGAAGGCTGCCTCACTTTACTTAAACCCTCACTCTGACCACGCCTTGGGCAGCAGAACCTGTGGCCGCCCTAGGCAGGCTTGGTCAGCAGTACCTCTCCACTGATTTCTCCCTACAATTCCCTTTTGAGTGCAAAGAGGATTTAAACATAGCAGTGAAAGATATCTATAATTGACATTCATAAAGGTGAATTACAAGAAGATGTAATAATCTACTTATATCACATGCTAACAATATCTATTCCAAGTAAACCCTAAAGTCATCTGAAAGAGATGGCCAAGCCTGAACACCGCCTTCCAATCCCTACCCTAAACAATAGGAAACTAGCCCTAACTAGGTGTACATTTTCCTTAGTGTCAACAGTGGGGAAAGGGGGCATAGTATTCTCCAAGTTACTTCCTGCCGAAATGGGTCCATGAGATCCCTGTGTGGTCCTGTCGGGAGAAAATGTTAGAGCAGTAAATGTCTGGAGTGGATTATATCCAGTCATTTTTTTTGGGTGGGAGATGCTTGATTGAAGATCTAGGTTGAAGTACTTATTTTGACTGAAGTCCTTTGGTTGATTGAAGTCAGTATCCAAAGCTATGGTCAGAGAACAGTTCAGCCAACTCAAGTTGGATCCAGTGGATTCAATGAGGTAAGAGTTCTAGGATTGCTGTTAGAACTACGTCATTGGGTGTGGGGAACTTAAACATAAATTTTAGCAGAGAAATTTATCTTTTTATTTATGTGTACAGGGAAAGGCAACAATAAGTAAAATAATAATTATGAGGGAATTTATTCTTTTAGAGATTGGGCCAAGAAAAGACAAATGACAGTCCCCAATTTTTCTCTTATTCTGTATTACTTCAATTGGCTTCTTGTTATAGAACAGAAACTGATTTTATTTTAACAACATGATTGGATTTAGAGGAGAAAAGCCAAACCAACTCTAAAGCCAGCATTGGTTTAATTGAACAGGGATTAGGAAATAAAGAGAAATAGATTTAGAGGCAATTTTTAGAGTTCACCATATGACAAATTCCTTTTGTTCGATACTTCTTTTTGGATAGCTACCTTCTCTTCTTTAAGTATCTGCCCATGCAGTGTCTTTTTGCTTTCTGGAGATGAGTTTTCCTACGAAGATAAAAAGAAAACACTTCCCTTTTTTGTGAGGTTTCTATACAGTTTATGAGATATACATTGTTGGGTAACCTGTCATTTCATCGAGAGTTTCTTCTTTTTTGACTCGTATCTTGATCAACTTTGATGGTATCCAAAGCTTTTCTTCACCTGGGAAAACAAAGGCAAAACCCCTTCCCCAGCATAACACATGTCCTGGTTTCCATACAGAGGTCAGTACATCTTTGAAATATACAAGCTGATTTAGTTCAGCAGTTTTCCCTGTAGTCCAGTGTCTTTTTGCAGCTGTTTGTCCATTCTTATTGGCATTAAGAAAGTTTAGTGTTAATGAAGCATTATGTAACCTATGTTTAGGGGTATTTGCTCCCCCTGCCTGTGTATGGAGCATTTCTTTCAGTGTTCTATTAGATCTCTCTACCACTGCTTGCCCTGTAGGATTGTGTGGTATACCGGTTACATGCTTTATGTTGTTATATTTGAACAACTGTTCCAATTTAGTGGAGACATATGGTGGAGCATTTTCAGTTTTCCTCTGTGCTGGTTCACCATAACAGCTACCACCTCTAACAGAATCAGTCTTTTCAGGGCTAAGAGCAGTAGCCCATTGAAACCCTGAAAATGTATCTAGAGTATGATGCACGTATTTTAAATTTCCAAATTCAGCAAGGTGAAAGACATCATCTGTCAAACCTCATTTCTCTGAATGCCCTTAGGATTACAGCCTGCTGGCAATGGAGTTTGATTGTAAAAGGAAAAGGTCAGACAGATTCTCACTATCTCCTTGACTTTTTGCCAATTGATGGAGTAGTCCTTTTTGAAATTTTTGCTATTTAAATAGTGTTTCTTATGAAATTCTGAGGCTTCTTATATGCTTCCTATTAATGAACGATCAGTCTAATCATTGCCTTGTGCTAGTGTGCCTTGCAGACCTGTATGAGATCTGATACATATATATCTATATATCTATATATCTATCTATATATATATCAGACCTGTATGAGATCTGATATATATGTATATATGCATACATATATATATATGTATAATGATTAATTCTGTTCCTGATTATGTCCTGTAATTGTAGAAAACTTTGAAGTGAATTCTGTATTGTGAGGAACAAATTCTGCAGTCTTGATGTGTAAGACAACTCTCTCTGCATATTGAGAATCGGCAGCTATATTGAAAGGCTCTGTAAATTCCGTAAGTGCCCTAAGAATTGGGTATAATTCTGCATTCTATACAGTGATATATGGACTTTGAACTACTTTACTTACCTCTTCTGATTTATATCCTACCTTACCTGATTTGTTAGCTTATCTGATTTGTAGAAGGTAAGGACTCCAGGAATAGGAGTTTGTCTTACAATATGTGGAGGGATCCAGATTGTCTTCTTTATGAATTTAATTGTCAGTTTTTGGACAATTGTGTAAATACCCAAGATTGGTATCGCTGGGTCTTCAGGTAGATTGATACCAAGTTTCTTTGGACACCACCATATTTATTTCCAACATGACTGCAAATTTACAATTGTACCAAAAGTGGAGAGTGTTCCTCTGGCTCCATATCCTCTGCAATATAAAATGTCCTCAGTACTTTTGATCTTAGCCATTGTCACAGTTATAATATGGTATTCTCATCATTTTATTTGCATTCCCCTGATGATTAAGGATGTTGGGCACTTCCTTAAATGCCTTTGGGCCATTTGAAATTCTTCTGGTGAGAATTCGCTGTTCAGCTCTGTACCCCATTTTTCAATTGTGTTATTTTGTATTTTGAGGCCTACATTCTCAAGTTCTTTATAAATTTGGAGATCATCTGATGGGGTTGTCCTCTTGTATATATTCCTCTCATTAGTAACTGAGTAAAACACTGTTCAATGAGGCAGGAAGATAGTTTGCTCTAAGAAACAAAGAAATTTCTGGGAATGGTTGTCAGAGTGAGCCTGCTGCAGACAGTGAGCATGTTGCTGGAGTAATACCATTCCAGAGTATTAATGAGTAAGTCACAGGCTCATGACAAGAATTAGATTGAGAGAAATGGGTTGATAATTAAGATAGAAGTAAACAATAAGAAGCCCAAGCCACTGGCCAACAGATTTATAAATAATATAGTGTCTGTGTGTTTATTTGGAGCACCATAGCCAATGAAGCTGCCAGACAGAAAACGTACATCAACAGTCAGCCTACTGTTAGATGTGGGGCTGGTGAAGAACTTTTCCCATTTTGTAGGCTGTCACTTTGTCTTATTGACAGTGTCTTTCAGCTTAGAGAAGCTTTTCATTTTCAGGATGCCTTTTAATTGTTTGTTGTTACCAGTGCTTGTGCTGCTGGTGATATATATGAAGTGGCCTCCTGTGACAATGCATTGCAGGAGACTTTGCAGTGTCTCTGCTATCTGGAGGACCCATGCTAGGAACATAGCAATAGTACAGTGGATGCCTGAACTGGCCCCCTGTAAGCCCTGCAACCAGAATGATGAACATGCCAACTATCATCATAGAGTCCTTATCTAGTAATTGGTGTAACCAGACACAGAGATCCACTACCAGGAATCAGGCCAATCTCCAACAATCCAGTCAAAGAGAGGGAGGAAGGAATATATTAGCACAGGAGGTCAAGATCATGATGGAGATATCCACAGAGACACCTGAACAAGTGCTTGGAAACTCATGAACTCTAGACACACAGTGGAAATTACAGAGGACTGAACTTGGACCTTTGAATTCGGGAGACAATTGTGATGCTTAGACTATCTGAGGGCATCTTGTTAGTTGTCCACGATACAAACATGGTACATGAATTAGCACGTAGGAATCTATTCTTAGGATCGGATGCCATACTCTGTGGCAGATGGACCACCATAGAATCCCAGTACATGAGTTAGCATTTTGGAGCCCACTTCCTATGGTGGTATGCCATGCTCAGTCTTAATGCGTGGGAGAGGCACTTGGCCTGTGCCAGACTACATTGAATCTTCATGGGAGCCCTCATCCTAGAGAAGTAGTAGACTGGTTGTGGTCTAGGCGTGAGATGAGGGCATAGATGATTTGAAAGGGGCTACAGGATGGGTTTGAGGGGGAACCATGGTAATTTGCTCTTGAGGGAGAGGAATTCTAGGATTGCTTTCCAAATATAAGGCACAATGGAGTTCATTCCTGAATGTGCCTAATGTTTCTTAATCAGGTGCATGCAGATAACTTACTGTTCTGACACAGTGTGTAAGTCTATAATGTTTATTGTGTTTTTCTCTTGGAGGTAATTGATTCATATATAGCAGGTTGCTTAGTGCATATATTGGAGGAGACAGACTCTTTCAATTTCACCATCATCAGATATCCTATCTTTTACTGCAACCGATGAGAGTGGAGTTCAAGTTCTAGAGTTGAATCTCTGAGTTCAGGGCTGCCACCTGAAAATGAGTCTGACTAGTACTGCATTTTTGGTTATGAGACATTTCACAGACTTATGAGACCTCCAGACTTATGGGGACTCTCTCTCTCTCTCTCTCTCTCTCTCTCTCTCTCTCTCTCTCTCTCTCTCTCTCTCTCTCTGTATGAATGTCTGTGTGTGTGTGTGTGTGTGTGTGTGTGTGTGTGTTAGCAAGCAGTTATCTTGTGGAAATCAGTGATCTCTTTCACCATGTGGGACCCTGAGATCAAATTCAGGTCCTCAGGGTTGCAAGGTCCTTTCACCACTGAGCCATCCTGCTGAGCCCAATCCTCTCCCTTATATTGATGGATGATCTCCTAATCCTTTGAAGACTATTACATGGAAAAGGTTTTTTATTATTTCAGAACTTGCCAAGTGGGAATGATGATAAACTGGATATTCGTTTTTTCTGTTTGTTCCCAAGACTGAGTGATGGGGATTTTCTTGTGTATGCAGTGAATACATTATTCTCTTATTGGTTGATGAATAAAGCTATTTTGGCCAATGGACAGGCAGGATTTAGTGAGGCAGGACATCCAGACTGGGATAGAGAAAGATCATAGGGCTTGTCAGGGAAATGGCATGGAGCTACTGAGGAAGCAAGATTTCCAGGCATCACAGGTAAGCCAAGACCATGTAGAGATACACTTATTAATAGAAATGGGTTAATAATTAAAGGGGAGACTGCCAGGAAGAAGCTTGAGTCATTGGCCAAACAGTTTATAATTAACATAAGCCTTTGTTTGTTTATTTGGTTCTAAATGGCTGTGGGACTGGAAGAGACAGAAACTTCTATCTACAACTGGGATTTCTGGATATAGTTTAGGCTGCCTTGGCAGGTGACCCTTGCTTGTGTTGAACTTGCAATCCTCTTAGCCTGTCAGAAAATACTCTTTATTTTGACATTATAGTTGTGCTTTTCTGCAATCTCAGCTTAAATTAGGGAGATATTTAATATGCTTTCTATTTGGGTGAATACTTGGCTGTCTTTTATTAATTAAATGTATTCTTTGACATGTGTAAACACATATAGAATTCATTCTAATTATTCTTACCTTCTATCTTGAGAGGACCCACCTCACAGATCCCTTTGCCATATTTTTTTTTGTTTGCTGGTCCAATGAGTTTAAGCATTGCCACTTATTTGACTGTGAGTTGGAATTGTTAATTGGAACCTGGTGACCTCACATTGGACACACAATTGAAGACAATTAATTATACTCTTCAAGAATGTCTCAGTAGTAATAGTGCATTGTGTGTGTGCCTGTATGTGTGTGTGTGTGTGTGTGTGTGTTTTTTTGTGTGTGTGTATGTGTGTGTGTGTGTGTGTCTGTGTATGCATGTGTGTGTGTGGTCTGTATATCCATATAGTACAAATACTGGCAGATGATAGTCCAGTCCTTTGCAGGTGTACTTCAGGTAACTACAACTGCTTTGATTTGAAAAGATTGCAATGGCTTGTTCCATGGAAAGGTGGCAGTGTGCAGCCCCTCTCCTTAGGTTACATTCTCTGTGACATCTGCCACAGTGTTGCTGAGCTCAGAGTAACTGCTATAAACATCTTGCTTTAGGCCAATTCTCAACCATCACTTATTTTAAACACCTGCTAAGCCATGGGTCTCTGCATTTACCATTGTTCACTGCAAAGAGAGGGAAACTTTTCCATTAAGGTTGATGTTAGCATTTGTCTCTGGGTATATAGATAGATATTTATAGGGATATTTGATGCTATGCCATTTATGTCGAGAACAGTGTTTAGTTCCCCACTATGGCCTATTATTTCCCCAAGCATATGCTTTTGACCAGGATTATGATGCCATGCATGGGTTCTCCTCTGTGGAGTAGGACTCAAATCTAGTCAGAGAGTATTTGGTGGATTCCATAACAGCTTGCCATTGTAGCAAACAGAGAATACCAAGAATAGGAGGTTCATAGATTTTGAGAGTACTGGAGCCTTTTCTACTCCAGTAGCCTGTTTAGTATCTTCTGAATCTATGAAAGTCAGCCATCATAGAGGAGGCTTTAGCTATTTTCTCTGTACCTTGAAACTAAGATGTGTGATGTCTTAATTTCTTATCATCTAGCTGTGGAAGACAACCAAGATTCTACCTTGTGGTTTCGCAGGGTTGGGGAACTGAATGCATGACAACTCTTTCTGTATAGCAGAGGTGGCTTTGTTTCTGTGATCACCTCTGGGATTCTGCACATCTTAAATTTGTATTTCTATTTCAATTTGGTATTATAGTTGGTATTTGCTAATGGGTTCACATGGATCCCCAAATATTGCAGGTTATAGAGCATATTTCCTGTTACTGCTTTCTTAGAAACTGGCCTTTCTTTACCTCCTTCATGCACTACTCATATTAGCCTAGTCAAGAAGCCAAATCCCAGGTTTCCATGTCATTTGACAACATGGGTGTCTATCTGAACAGCTGGTTTCGTTATAAAAGCCAATAATCAATGCTTTGTGGATCCTAAGCTAAGGAGCATTCTCAGGCCATTGACACATGCACTTGGTACTACAGAGGCTGAATGTTTGAGACCTGGAGAAACTGCAAGCCTGGAGATGCAATGTCTTGTTTCTGCCCAAACATACTTAGTAGTGCCAGAGGCCAGAGAGCCACAAATTCAGCCAAAAGAGGATGGGCCACTGTTCCCATGCCTGACAGACAGAGGATGGGTCATGACATAATTTGTATCCCCAGGCCTGAAAGACCCCATTTGCTGGGCCATGTGGCCCTGTAAGGCATTTGTATGCCTTCCAGGTTTCTTTTTCTTACAGTATGATCCCAAAGTGGAGCCAACTAAGGTCCCTGGAAGGCAGCTTTGTCTGCAGACCCTGTGAGGAGACTCACAGTCAGGCTGAGCCATTCTGAGGCAAGCCAGACAGTCTTTCCCTGCCCCTCCCCCCATCCCTGCTTCCCTTGACACCGGAAGTACCAGGCCCACTTCTAACCTACAGTCCCTGATGTAGACAGGAATATGGACACGGAGTCCTGAGGATTGCTTGGCAGTTACTGATCAGCACACAGGGACTTCAGTATCTGTAAGCCATTGAGAGGAGTCACATCACATTCAACAATTCCACCATAATCCTGGGAACACATGTGGTGCTCAGTGAAACCTATAAGATTTGGGGAATTCTGCTCCATGAGTCAGGCCAGCTGGGCCTCCACTATGAAGATCATGACAGTGATGCGGGAGTTTTCAGAGTGTGTGTGTGTGTGTGTGTGTGTGTGTGTGTGTGTGTGTGTGTGTGTGTGTGTGTGTGTAGGGGGGCAGGCACCTATGGGTCTTGAAGCCGGCTTACCTGAAGGAAGAATGAGCTTGAATCCCTGAACTTTGCCTTCTTTCTTGAACACATGGTGGACATGGCAGCACCAGCCAGCTGTTCAGTCTTGCACAGCACCACAATTCGGTTTCCAGCACCTTCTTCTGCAGTGTCACCTACTCCAGCCCTGTGGATGTCCCTAGTCCAGTACCACTACTGGCTGCTAACTTTACAACTGAAAAAGGTGAGAGTTTGCCCGAGGCTGCATGGAGACTCCATAACTCCTCCTACTGGCCACTTGTATCCATGCAACTTCCATGCAGTTTCCAGCCCGGAATCTCTACCATGGAGGGCAGGTTCTGGAGAAGAATTTAGGTAGTTTTATTTTTTCCTAGGCTTGTCTTGAGTGTCTAGTGTAAACAGGTCAGTGTAATAGGGATGGTCATAGTGTTGTGCAAGCAGCACAGTGCCTGGCGTATACTAGGCTCCTGGTAAATGCCCATTGGAGGATGGACAATCATGACTACAGG
This sequence comes from Cricetulus griseus, assembly GCF_003668045.3. NCBI lineage: Eukaryota > Metazoa > Chordata > Mammalia > Rodentia > Cricetidae > Cricetulus > Cricetulus griseus. The sequence goes on along the minus strand of NC_048597.1, from coordinate 72,772,103 downwards.
GAATTATCTCTTTGTTGAGAGTTCCCTAAACAGCCTTTGCTGTTATGAGCAGACACATTCTTTCCCCTGGAAAGTATAAATTTAGGACTAAAGGGAAGCTGACACCAGCACTGTGTATGCCACTGTATGGCCGACTGTTCTTGGTTCAAATGCTCAGTGAGGTTTTGTATTGCGCATGTGCTTTTCCCAGGCAGTTGAGGCGGTTTTCCCACGTGGCGGGGGTCGTGGCATGATGGTCCGTTTGATGCTGTTATTTCCAGGTAGTGTGGCTGCCTGGATCGTGGTGTTGTATTTCTGAAGCTAGTTGGACCCCCACAATGACCAGAGATAATCTCTGCAAACAGGTTGGCATGTATGGTAAGAATGGAAGACGTTTGACTAGCCACCAAGACATTGCTGTCACTGCCATCTGTGTAGAGTGGACCTGAGGTGCCAGTCCAGGAGTGCCCAAGCAGAGGGAAGACGGGAGGAAAGAGAATGGGCATTTGACGTTTGTACTATGACACTCTGGGAGATGTTTTGTCTACTAATGTTTCGTTTGGGCATTTTTAACCTTACTGGTCTTTTGCTTATCCATGTTATGATTTCCTTATATCTGTCTTCATGGCTGTTGGTTGTCTCTTTGTGCTAGTTGTGCTTTACATTTTTTTGTCTGTTGGCTTGTTTTGTTAAATATTGATGTGAATATTTTCAGTGTGTCTCGTGTGTGTGTGTGTGTGTGTGTGTGTGTGTGTGTGTGTGTATGTTAGAGAGAAAGAGAGGGGGGATAGAGAAAAAGAGGGAGGCAGATAGAGAGAGAAGGTCTTGGGTTTGAATAGTTGGCTACGTGGAGAGGATCAAGGAACAGAAGAAGTAGTGGAACTTGGAGCAGATATAGGGCATAAGAATTATTTACACTGAATAATACATGCGATGACTTGTCTCCATTATTAGAAAACATTGAGTGTTACTGGGATATGGAGAGTTCAGAACATCTATTCAATACTCAGACTTTCTCTTTTCTTGCCTGCTCTGGACACAGCTTCCCTGGATCTGCTGGTCCTCTGTGCTTCTAACCACATAAACTTTGTGAACCTTTATCCAGTCACCAAGAATAATCCCTGAGATAGATTTGTAGCTCTCCCTGCTGTAGACATTACTTTCCATGTTGAATGGGGCATCTGTAACAATTGTGGATCATTGTGCCAGGAAGCTGCTAGTGAGTGTAAAGAGTAAATACTGGCTTTGGGGAATCACTTTGACTCCAGAAATAAACGTTGCAGGGTTTATGATGCATCTAGTCTGACACCAGCTTCCCAGGGTGGAAGGGGCAGGCCCAGTTCTCCTGCTGTCATGTCCTTGGTGTCACCTACCCACAGCCACATCACTCTATTAAATTAGAAATCCTAGCATTAAAGTAATAATATTCTAGTTATAACTAAAACACTGACATTAAGTCAAGAAGCAGTACACACATTAGACCAGCCTTCAAAATAAGGACATTGAAATGGCACCAAAATCTTTTCACAACTCTAGAATCCTTGGATACAGATGGATCCATAGCAGATATTTAACAGACATTAAAACAAGAATAAACAATGCTTCCTAAGTATTAAGAGAAAAAACAGAAGTGGAAGGAACACTTTCAGACTCCCCTTTGAAGCCAGATGCATTCTATTAAGGAAGCTTATTTGAGATTCTAAAAACAACAACAACAACAAAAAGACAAAAATAAAATCCTTTAGTGGTATAGTAGGAAGTGGCAGTTTTTCCTCTAGGGTTATGAGGTGTCCATCCACTCGTTCTTGTATAGATCTATAGAGCAGTGCATGAGTTCCCTACCATTGAATTGATTTTGTTCCAATTAGGAATGTGTTGTGTGTCCCCAAGATGCATATGCCTCTATGATACTGTTAAGGGAGGCTTTTTATACATTTTGTGTAGTTGTCCACCTTTTTATCTTGGTAAGCCAATTGATACCATGTGCTCCTTACATAGTACCTCCCAAATTCATGAGGTTATCCGTCAGGGAGGAGCTTCATAGCTGCTACTGGATGGTTTTAATTAATATATAGGTCCAGCATGTGCAATATCCCACTATGTGGAGTATAGCTCTAATACAATGTGTTTCTATGTGTTTTTACCTAAGTATATAAAATGGGATTTCCTCTTTCTGCTCAAGCATCCCCAGTATTACTTCTGCCCCTTATCTTCTCCTATGCATTGTTCTTCCTCTTCCATCCCTTATGTATTCTTCCTTCCTCTCCTTCTCTCTAATAGTCATCTCCTATTCCACAGTCAAGCACAATCCACTTTTATTGTTGCATTCATATCACCTGTGTCCTGCTATTTCCCCCACCGAAGGTACATTTCCTTTTACCATAATCCTCCCTTTCTACTTTCATGGATACTGTGTGTATTCAAGGTAAATTTCAGACCAACAAGATTGGATTCTAGGATCTTCAAATAAAAGGAAATAGAGGACATTTTTCTTTCTGTACCTGGGTGCTCTCACTAAGTATAATCACTTTAATTTCTATCAAGTTGTTTGTAGATATCATTGTCCTTTAAAACTGAAAGTTATCGAATACTTGAACAATATTTTCTTCATCCATTAACCAGTTGAAGGATAGTTAGGCTGCTTTCCTTCCTTAGATATTGTGGATAGAATGATGAGAGACATGGGTGAATAAGTACACCAGTATTTGGGTATCAAGATTTTTCTGCATAGCTTAAAGGAAAATAATATTTAAGCCTTTTGAGAAATTTTCACATTGATTTTCAGACGGCAATACCACTTTGAAGCCACCCACAGAGGATGAAGTTTCCCTTTTCCATTCACTAGAATTTGTTTTCAGCTCTAATGTAGGTTTGAGAGTTTTTTTTTAATTTTTATTTATTGTCTTCAATATTCAATGAAAACATGGAATCAAATTTCTGAATGAACTTTTTCATTATATATTTTTTAATAGTGTACAATAGTGTTGGAAACAAAAAACAACTGATAGTTTTCCAGTAGAAAAGATTTTTAGTCAACAGGTGACAGAATCACTCTTTAAATGCCACTTTTTTAAAAAAAATAATTAATGCTCCTTCCCAAGTAACACAGAGGTGTTTTTATCTATAACTCCTATTTAATTCAGTTGTGAAAATTGATGTGTCTCCATTATAATCACACTGGTATCATGGAAGTTGTCTGTGGTAATTAAGGCTCATTTTTGGGCTCGTAACTTCGGGAAATACTAAACATTAGGTTGAAAAATAACTTACCTGGTAAAGTAAACAGTGCTATATAAAGGACTTGGAACCCCACAGCCCTCTTTAAAATATCTGCAGAGCAGAAGTGTGAGGCTAATGTGGACCAGCAGGGCTGCAGCTTCAAGGTTGATTGTGAACTACAAACATCTTGTCCACCACAGCACACATGGTCTGTCCCTTAGAAGCTTACCATGATTGCCAAATGATTTTGTGTCCAAACAGAAATCAAACTAATCAGGGTCAGATCTCATCAGTAGGACTCAGGATACTGTCTGGCTCATAGAGGTAGCCACCTCCTCTCTGGCATGCCATGGGTGCACTGGATACAGGGGAAGTGATACTGGTTGCTGATGCTAGGTTGCCTGTCTCATTATAGCACTTAAAATGAACCAGAAACAACAAAGGAAACAGGGCGCTACAGGAGGGCCATCCATTTTCAAGGGAGGTCTGAAGGAGCATGGTTGGCCAGCATAAATTATGCCTTACATATACATAATCCTGGCCACACAGCCCTCAATCACCATACATAAATAGGGACAGACTCTGCACAGGTGGCCCCTCCAGCCATGTGCTGAGCAAGGCAGAGCCAACTGGGTAAGGAGCATCATATTCAGCTTGAAAATAAATCAGTCCCAATCGGTGCTGGTCATGAAAATCTCCAAGATGCCAGGCGGCTTTCAAATCTGCTTCAATTTGGATGCTGTCATCCTGACTGTTGGCGCCCTCCTCCTGCTCTTAGAAGACCATGAGGCTGATCAGTAGGTCACAAAGCCAGCCTCCATTGGAGGATGTATGCTTTGGCAACTCCAAAAAAGAGATTCTAATCCTGCTGAGGTACTGTTTGTAATGGAGTCCCTCTTCTGGGAAGGCTGGCACTGAACACAGCCAGCTTGTTACCATTCAAGCTGGTTGGAAAAAAACAGATGAAATTGAGTGGGGAAAGAAAAAATCCACCGGATGGATGGGTGCCTCTTTGGATACAATGTAAAGACCACCAGTGTGCAGCTTTTGTTGTTCAGAGAAACTTTACCTCATTCTGTGCTACAAATATTTAAACTCAGCTCAGAAGCCTTGGGTGGTGGAAATCTCGTCCATGATATTGGTGCAGTGCTTGCACACAGTGGAGTGCAGAAGTAATACTGAGACTTACAGTAGTTTTCCACTTCACACTGAGTGAGGGACAGAACCTGTTGGAGGTGACGATAACCTAGGTTATCAGGTCTACTAGACTTTGTCCTGGCTCTGAGAAAAAGGGTGGGTACTTGGGAATTTTTTGTCGATGAAACTGAACACTTTAGCCAGATTTTCAAACAACTCCTCAGCTAAGTCTCCCTCTGGCTTCTCCAGGGACTCTGGACCAGTACGGACATGCCAGCTGCACTCTTCTCCTGTCGGTGACTGAAGAAGAGAATAGCTACTGAGTACATGAACTCCGGGGACTCTCTGTTCTTGTTTCTGGATATGTATCTGAAGAAAATCAGGTAAATCTGGTGTGCCTCAGTGAAGTCACCCTTACTGGATGCTCACAAACAGCTTGCCCTCTGTGTGGTGGAGGCACCTTTGTGAGACACCTACTGCTCTACCATTGTCAACACCAATGCTTTGGGTCTCTGAACTGATGCTGTGGGAGGTGACTTTTGCCAGCCTCCTTCTCTCCTTCCCTTTAGCTCCTACAAGCATTGTACCAGCAACAATTTTTCTAGCAGAAGCTACAATTTATGCCTACTTCTCCCATCTGCCCATTTCAGTGTGAGAAAGTGTATTGCCCCAGATAACACAGTAATATTGAGCCTCAATCTCCACCTGTAATTCAGTAATGTGTAGATATTCAGCATTTTTTAGGTTCCTGAGGATTCTGAGAATTTAATGTAGACCTCAGCCCCCTGCTGCCTGTCTGAGTCTGAGTACTCTTATGGGAAAAATGGAGGAGGGCTCACCTGAATCTATGGTACCAGTAAATATTTTGACACCAATGCTCTTGCCAGGCCTCAGGGTGCAGAGGATTCTGGCTGTTGATACAGAGACATGAAGAACGTGCTTGTTTCTGTCAATAGAGCCTGAGACAAGAAAAGTGCCAAAGCAGAAACAACAGGGAAATGTAGTTGTAATTTTTCTGTCCCACCTACTAGTTCTCAATTAGGCCAAATATTAATTAAAATTTTTTTGCTGATGGGTCATGCTTCATAGTGGCTAGCTCTTCCTCTAATTTTATATCTTTCTAATGATGTATATTTTACCATGATGATTGTGACCTCTTACCTATTTCTCTGGTGGCTACATCCCATCTCTCTATCCTTACTTTCCTTCTGTCTTCATCTCTGTTTGGATTTCCTACGAAGTGAAATTTTGCCTTGCCATTGGCCAATTCAATTTTATTTATCCACCATTAAAAGCAACATGTATTCTCTGTATACAAAAGAACATCCCCTATCATGAACAGCATATTTGAGGTACAATTTCTTGGGCATTAACAGCAGAACGGTCTGAGTATAGGCGTCCTCGACAGTACCCTTAGAACTGTCCATACCTGTACTGTGTGATAGAAAAATGAAGATGGAAAAGTACAAGCTGTAGTAGGTAATTCCAGCTTCTACTTAGACCAGGCTCCCCTGGGCTGCATCATTATCTCATATCCAGGGACTTCACACTAGAGTAGGCACTATCCATGTACCTGAGTTCTCCTTAAGTCCTCCTAGTGATTGATTCACTAGTTCCTGAAAGAGCAAGGCAGGTAAATTAATGACACTATTCCATGGAATATAAAAACAGGTGGTAACACATCCAGGCTGTGTGCCAAGACTTCTTGCAGATCCACAGAAGCACATTTCCTGATCCTCACAAACAGTAGAGGACTCAGTCATCAGAACATCATATCTATTAGGGTTATCATATGTGAGCACCTGTCCTGCAGAAATCCCAGAGTGACTAAGAATATTCCTTTAAGTCCAGTGCAACCACCACCATTCATAACTGTTCTTCTAACCAAGGATGTATAGACATGTCTTTATATATAGAGGAGGAGGAAGCTGTTTGGGATGCTGTGTTTAAAAGTGCTTAGAGTAGTGAGGCAGACCAGGATAAAATCCATAGGAGATGACACAGCATGGGTGAGAAAAGGCAGAAAATACCAATACAGGGATTGCAGCTGTTAAGCAGAGTGCAAAACTGGCAAAAGGCCAAGAATTCATGTGTGGCTTTCAGGCAATCATGTCAGTGTGTTGTAGAGTTATTTCTCCACACTTCTGCCCAGTGTCCCTTTGACATTAGTCACTCAGTTGTGGAAATTTTTTTGGTTTAACTTTTGCAGAAGGAGCGTTAAGACCAAACATGCATGTGATTGATATAAATCAACAGTAGAGAGCTAGGGAAAGGCTGAATTTGAATAGATCTTGGAGGCAGTGCAGTGACCCACTAAAGCCATGTTAGGAAAGAGGTGATGGTGCAGATTCCTGATGGGTTGTCTGCAGTGACTTAGGAAACAGAGTATGTCTGAAACTGCTTGAGGTGACTTATATATTAACCACAGGTGATGTGAAACATGGGAGATGATTCAGACACAAAGCTTCACAAAATCATTCTCTGTTAGTAAGATGCACCAAGCAGAGAATGATATTCATATATTTAACAGAACAGTGCCCACTCTAAAGGATTGCTTTAGGCATGTTCAATGAGAAGCATTGTTTTGTAGAACTCATTGTAGCCATTGCTGTCTGTTTTATAGTGTTTTATGACCACTTAGAATCATCGAATGACAACTAAAGTATTATGAGCAGATTTAGCTTCAAAAGCATCAGCTGTTGCAGATGTGAGGAAGCAGCAAGGTCCAGGATGCTGAGACACCTGCACTGCTTTCTTGTCTCTGTCACCTTGAGAAACAGAGCTTGTCTGACTTGAATGTAATATTCAGACTTCCCTCATCCGGTCACAACACATAGATGTGCAGGCTGCCTCAATTAGCTGATACATATTTATATCCATAAAACAGCTGCAGTCTGCTGAAAAAAGTCATGAGGACATAAACAAGGGACCACCACTCCACTATTGCATCTCAAGAGTCATTTCTCTAGAGAAGGGTAGATGCTCACAGACAAGGCAGAGCAAGCTCATCTGCACAGTATGGCCTCCAACTTTTAAACGTGACCCAAGAAGGAATGTGAGTGTTCACATTAGCTGAGGTTCAACTTCACAGGGTATTCACAGTTGGATAGTTTGGAAAAGAATTTTGAAAAGAAATTATACTCAGCACAATATAATATAAACAATATAAGAATGTGAAAAGATGTAATGGTAAAAAGACCAAGTAACATATAGAGGGAGAAATATTGGAAGAAAATGATGAGTCACTCTGTCTGCCAGTAGGACTAGGCAGAAGAAGCTGCCATGTAGGATTTGATCATGGCTAAGGGTACAGATTGGCCAATCAACTATATACTGGGCAAATTGATAAACAGTTACAAAGTACCATGGTTCTACAGAGAAAAGAGCTCAGTATGGACAGTTGGTGTATGTAAGTTCAGGATGTGGAAATTCATATTTTGCCACAGGAGATACACAGTGAACAAGAGTTTACCAAACCTGACAGATCCTGAATGATTAGACCCCTGCAATCCTTGTCACTTGGGTTGCCCATGGTGACTCAGCATTATGCTCCCTATGGGAAAACTGGGCAGGAGAAGACTGCAGACTGCTCACACAGCCAAGCTGCACACCATACTACCAGCTGTCATCTACAGCTCCTGGACATTAGGTTTCCTTCTACTCCTAACCCCAAAGTTGTCACTGACCTCAGAGAATTGCCAAGTATGCCTATGTTGTCCGGTCATTGATGTTCCACAATCCTTGTCAAGCTTTCCTATTCCCAATAGAAAGAACTATCTTGTGCTTTACACAAAGTCAAGTAATCTCCCACAAGGACATGGAATTCATATGTTTGAATAATGTTTGAATGGCTGAATAGAATCTTGTGGTCTGAATAAAGAAGGCCCTGAAGACAAAGACACAAAATCTCCAGATCAATCCAAGACTGGGACAGGCAGACATAGGAAAAGGATCCTCGGAGGCATGTGGCTTCTGTTCTCTGTAGCCACACCCCGACTGAGCATCTCAGGACAAGAGTAGATTTCCCAGGCAACAATTAAGATGGAAATCACAAGAAATATATGGGTTCTGTGTACCCATGCCTCAGAAACCCCAAATCTCCTTCAGGGAAATTTTGCTCCTTCTCCTGCTTGACTGTGGCCAAAGTCACCACCCCACAAACTCATCCCTTACTCTTGTTGCTGCCACAATGGAATGTCCTCTGTACACTCTCCTCTTCCTCATTCAGATGCATGCCTTTTCCTCCTCCCTGTCATACTGCTTTTCTCTCATGACATGGCCCACTTGCCTGACTCCTCCTCTTCTCCCCTCTTCCTGTGGCTCTTTACTACCTAAGAGTCAAGAGTGCAAGACTTCTTTAAATCTGCTCATTAACTCTATTGACAGAATGGGGGGAGACTTTGATGAGGATCCAGAGTTATGTAGGGCACTTCCTTTTTTTTTACTTGGACTGTGGAGCAACATAGATTCCTCTTTGTGTCCAGGTGACTGAGGGACTGATTTAACTGTCCAGAATATAGTGCTAGAGACCAATGAAATTCTGCCTCCATCTCTTCATGGGAGGAAGTTTACAGAGCTTGTTCTCCTGTTGCAAGAGGTGTATGGCATGTATTAGTGGTTTGGGGCACAGCTCTTTTGCTCCACCAGGCTGAACACAGACCAGTGTTTTAGGCACCAAGGGCCTGGGCATCTTCTTCCTCCCTTGAAAAGACACAAACAAAGGAATGTTTTAGTGACTTGGCTATAGAAGGAATTAGTGAAGGGTTGCCCTGTGCTACCACAGCTCTCACCATTAGATTCCTCCCTTCTTAAACTGTGCTCCTTTCACAAAGTTCTCCTTCCTCCCATCTCCATGCACCCTTCTCCCCTGGTGACAACCTCTGCTGTCTGATTCTGGCTCAACTTCATGAGATTCATCATGAGCACTAGTCAGTAGGAAAACTATTTCTAGTTTGACAGGCAGTTTAAGGTTCAAAAGAGGCTTTGAAAAAGGAAACATGTCCCACGCTACCGTCTCGACAGCAAGAATGACGCGGCACACTCAGGATCCTTCTGCAGTAAAGCTTTAATGTGTCTTGAGAGGGAGAGCATAAGCTTACAGAGCGGAGACCCCGAACTCCCAAAAACCCATCCTTATATAGGCTGGCAACCGCCGCCTCGGACGTGTCACCTCCTGACTGGCTGCAGCTCATCGGACCACATGACGCCACGGGAGAGGCGGAGACCAAGGGATGGAAAGTTACAAAGTTACCCAGTGTGCATGGGCACTAACTTGTAATGGCTCCTTACCTCCTGGGTAACTTTGTAACGGCTCCTTACATCTCCCCCTTTTTTATTAATTAATGATAAGGCTTCATATTTTTACAAGCAAGTAGGTCACCCATACATTGATGGATAGAGGCAGAGGTTGTACCTCCCAAATCATACAATAAGACTGTGTACGAGAGTCACCACTAGGCTGTTAGCTTGACCCGAAGGGCTCTCGACCTGTCCTCCGCCGTTTTTCTGGGAAAGGGAAACTGGGGCAGGCAACCCTTATGCAGGACAACATGCCTCCCAGAGAAGCCTGCATATTAGGCAACTCTCTGTGCGATGCTTTGCTCGACATCCCTCATGGGCTGCTCAAGCCAGACACTCTACCCTGTGCAATGAGCCTAGGCTCCGGGTGTGCAAGAGCTGTCTGGCTGGCGGCCTATTGCTTAAGCATTGTTAACCAAATGTCAGTGGAAGCCCCTTGTTCCAAGGCTACAAGCACTTGGGCGATAACCACCTTGTCCCTCTTAGTTTGAGCCCTGAGCCTACAGACCAGCCAGAGAAGCAACACCAATCCGCAGCAAACGGCTGTGCCAAACATTCCCACCCCCACCCATTCTTTGAAGTAGGAAACAGCTGAGGTGACCCATGACGGCAGTCCCTCCGTCAGTGACAGATCCAGGCGCGTGGAATTGATCTGAACGATAGCGGCTCTCAATTCATGCAGCGTCTGCTCAAATTCAAAGGTCCAATTCTGCAACACAAACTGGGAAAGCCTTTTAGACAGATTAGCTGCTTTGGTGAAATTCTCATATTGGATGGAGGTGACGCATAGGCCAGGGAGCTTCTGCTCACAGCCTAGTTGGGCCATCTGCCATAATATGTCCAATTGTTCCACATCTAAAGTAAGTTTTTTTTTTTTCCTTCTGCCCTCAAAGATGGGAAAAGCGAGGCACATCTTTCTTTTTACCTTTTCCAGAAGAAAAGAATAAGACTTCGGGTGCATCTCATAGGGAGGGGGCGCCGAAGGAACAACCTGTGAGAGGGCTGTTTGAAACTGCCGTCTTCGAGGTTTTTTGCTATTTTGTATATGGTCATCCGGATGGTATCTTTCTTCCTCATATTTAGCAGCCTCCTCATCTAGCTCAGCTTCTTCCTCAGTATCTAAGACCTCATCTCCTGAGCTTTCAGAGTCATCAGAGCTATCAAGATTTAAGGCTTCAAGCTCATGTACAGGGCATAAGCCAGCTCCTCCCTTTAATTTAACAACAGGGGGAGGATCCCTAGGATCTGACAAATACACTCCCTTGTCATTAGACACACCGCGAGGGCCTTTTTCCTTTTTTGTGGACGGTTTTTTTCTTGCGCGTGCCCAACCTCTCACTACGTTCGGTTTCTGACATGCTATCCTGGACCTCTTCAAGTGTGCTACAACAGCGAAAAAGATCAAGATGGCTCCAAGGACAAGCACAAAAGCCTTGACACTACCTTCCCAAGGTGGCGACAATCCCAAGCCAAAGTCCAGAAAAGACATACCTCTCCGAATCGTACCTCCCTGCAGTTCTGAATCCTGCTTGTAGCCAAGGGGTCTCCGATGGTGCTCACGATGATGAGGTCTCGATTTCCCGGGTTTCGGCACCAGTTGTCCCGCGCTACCGTCTCGCCAGCAAGAACGACGAGGCACACTCAGGATTCTTCTGCAGTAAAGCTTTTATGCGTCTTGAGAGGGAGAGCATAAGCTTACAGAGTGGAGACCCCGAATACCCAAAAACCCATCCTTATATAGGCTGGCAACCGCAGCCTCGGACATGTCACCTCCTGACTGGCTGCAGCTCATCGGACCACATGACGCCACGGGAGAGGCGGAGACCAAGGGATGGAAAGTTACAAAGTTACTCAGTGTGCATGCGCACTAACTTGTAACGGCTCCTTACATCCTGGGTAACTTTGTAACGGCTCCTTACAGAAACATGAAATACCTCTGTGAATTTTGTGGCCTTTTTGCCCCATTTCCTAGAACCCCATTTCCCATTCTTTTTTCCCCTTGCCTCGGTGTTTTATCTTTTGTACTCAGTTTGAGGAGACAACAACATAAGATTTGAAACAGGTTTCCAATCTGCCTCCTCACCCCTTTCTGGCTCCTTCTGCCCTGGTTATTGGAAGCTATGGGTTTCTCCTGGAGCTCTTCATTTGGAGATGGAGATGGTATTGCCATACTTGTTATGTCATTGACTATGTCACATTGGGGCCTCCAATGTTGCTGGTACACAGCATATGTGATCTCCCTTGTTGTGTGAATGATAAGGTCACTCAAATCTGCACTTGCTTCCTTCTGCAGAATGCCTGCATCTTCATGTTGTTTAGAGATCATGCTGTCTTCTAGCAAGCACAGTGTATCCTGTGATGTAGTACTACAAGTGATGGTCTCTATTTCAGCCTCATGTGTTTTCCCAAATGAGGCAGCTTTTTCTGTCTCTTCAGATATTCTAAATGTCTTCAAACAAAAACTCTGTAGGATAGAATTCACAGGTGACTTAATATCTGCTGTAAAATTCAGGTGAGATGGACTTAGAGAAGCCCTAGTCATTTTTTTTTATTTACCTCCTTCCCATTGTTACCTGTCCATTCTTTTGTGGTTCTGAAAAACTTCATCTGAGCCAGCTCACTCCATCTCCTCTTCAATGGAAATCAAGGCATCATGAGACCATGTGCAGGCCTCTTGGTGGAATGGCTCTTTCTATGGGTTTCTATTTGGCCAATCCCATAATTGCTTTTTCGCTCATACAGCATGTCATTTTGGGTAAAGCCCTCATAAAATCTCTTTGTTCCATGTGTTTCAAAGTTATTCTCTTCCAGGTGTCTCATGGAACATATAGGTTTTTCAATGGTTGAGATAGAGCACATGGAACCTAGTGTTCCTGGTGCAGTTTGTACATTGGCATCACTGAGATCCCTCAATGATATTTACTCTGACTTGTCCTCTGCCTTTTCATGTGGGGAATGTACTTACACCAAATGCTAGAAGTAAGAAAACAAAATCATCTCTAGGAGACAAGATTATGGCTATCAAATATTTAGGTTATGAAATACAAAAGTCTGTCTAGATTACTACTTATATATCTTAAAGTCAAAGATTTTAAAATCCTCCAAACCCCTAAGCATTCTTCAGAAAGTATAAGATATTTCTGAGCTGGAAGTAACTGGCCGCTTGAGTTTGAAACAAAGGTCAGACAGACAAGAACTGGTCCGTTGAAGGAGGAACCAATCTGAGAAACCCTTGACATGAATCACCCTACTGGTGATTGAGATATGAGATTGGAAAGAATTGTGTAAGATCCATGGGAACCCTCTACTCCAGATCGTTGAAAATCCACAAAGAGAGATACTTCTCAATTCACAACCAGAAGCCAACATTGATATAACAGGATACACAACATGTACCTACTGCCTTCCCACTGCTGCTCACTGCATATGATGCTAAATTCAGGAGCTTATGAACAGGTGAAGAGATTGACCTAGGTGCAAGACTGAAAGAGTAATACTGTCTCCCCCAACACTGACAGCCCAGGACTAATAGATTGCATAAAGTGTCTTATTACCTGGGTCTAAGTGACAATGGACTTCAGTGATACTCATGATGCTTCATGAAGCAGATAAGGAGAGATCATTCCAAACATTGGAAAAAACCAGTACTACACTGATGTCAAAACAACGAACACACACACACACACACAAACACACACACACAATGTATAATATAATGTCTATGATTAACACCACCTGAAATGAGATTCCTTATTCAAGATTGGTCAGCAATACATGACAGATATGCTTCATGCCCACAGTGACTTGAGGATGGAGATCCAGGATAATGTCATAGAAACACTAAGAAGATTTAATGGGCAAAACTGAGGGAAGATGCCATGCTCAGCCACTAAGAATAAAATTGTGTTATTTTGCAAAGTAAAAATGAATATGGTGTGGTGATTTCTTCATTGTACCAATAATGATTGCCTGAAGGTTAGAATATGGAGCTTGCCACTAGCTAACAATAGCCCTCTAGAGGTCTGTACAGACAGACAGGAAGTGAGGCACCTGGTCAGAATCAGAATACAAGCAGAGAGAACAGAACTCATACTCCCATCTGCTGGAATGCTAAGTAGTTAAGGTGTGGCAGAGGCTTTTGCCTTGTCTCTGATCTTAGTCTTTCCCTCTATATATGACTCCAGGTTTTTATTATATACACCAATTACATATATATATATATAATACATATATATATATATAATCTCCTGATAGTAACTAAAGCCATGATTAGTACATGGAATCTTAAACAAAAAGCGCGATGTGTAAAACATGCCACTGAGTGTTACAATATAACACAGTAGAAGAAAATCATGTGATGGAAACATCCAGTTTGGTATATTCATATGTACAAGTGTCACAGGGATGTTTCTTGCTTGGCACAGTTAATGTTTGAAATAAATAAGAAACCACAGAAGATTCCATGTAATGTTGAAAAGAAGGTATATTCTTTTGTGTTTGGATAGAAAGCGCCAGAATAAATGGAAGCAAATTCACCCCAGAGGAGCAGACTCCAGGAAATAATCAAACTGAGGGGAGAAATCAGTAAAGTCAAAACTAAGAATACAACTCAAAGAATTAATATAACAAAGAGTTGGTTCTTCAAGAAAATCAGCAATATAGGCAAACCGTTATCCAAATTAACTAAAAGTCAGTGAGCGAACATGCAAAGTAACAAGATCATAAATGATTAGGGCGACATAACAAAGGACACTGAGGAAACCCAGAGAATCTTCAGGTCATACTTTGAAAACTTGTACTCCTCTAAATTTGAAAATTTAAAGGAAATGGATAATTTTCTGGGCAGCTGTCACTTACCAAATTGAATCAAGAACAGATAAGAACTCTAAGGAAACAGAAGAAGTTATCAAAAGTTTCCCAACCAAAAAAAAAAAAAAAAAAAAAAAAAAAAAAAAAAAAAAAAAAAGCCCAGGGCCAGATGGATTCACTGCAGAATTCTACCAGAAATTCAATGAAGAGCTAATACCAACATTCCTCAAATTGTTCTACACAATAGAAGCAGAGGGGATATTGCCAAACTCTCTTTATGAGGCTACAATAACCTTGATAGCTAAGCCACACAAAAAACACTAAGAAAGAGAACTACAGACCAATATCCCTCATGAACATCGATGCAAAAATTCTCCATAAAATTCTCGAAAATTGAATGCAAAGACATCAGAAAAATCAGCCACCACGATTATGTAGGCTTCATCCCAGGGATGAAAGGATGGTTCAATATATGAAAATCCAGCAATGTATTCCTCCATATAAACAGACTGAGGAAAAAACCCACATGATCATCTCTTTAGATGCCGAAAAAGCCTTTGACAAAATCCAACACCCCTTCATGATAAAGGTCTTGGAGAAATCAGTGATAACAGGAACATACTTCAACATAATAAAAGGAATATACAGCAACCCGAGATCCAACATCAAATTAAATGGAGAGAAATTTATGCAATTCCTCTAAAATCAGGGACAAGACAAGCCTGTCCACTCTTCTCCATACCTCTTCAATATTGTCCTTGAAGTTCTAGCTTGAGCAATAAGACAACAAAAGGTGATCAAGGGAATACAAATCGGAAAGGAAGAAGTCAAACACTCACTATTTGCAGATGATATGATAGTCTACATTAGTGACCAGAAAAAATCTACCAGGGAACTCCTACAGCTGATAAACACCTTCAGAAAAGTGGCAGGATACAAGATTATCTCAAAGTCTGTAGCCCTACTATATACGGATGACACATTGGTGGAGAAAGAAATCAGAGAAGCATCACCCTTTACAATTGCCACAAACAACATAAAATACCTTGAAGTAACACTAACCAAAAAGTGAAAGACTTGTACTGTAAGAACTTTGAGTCTCTAAAGAAAGAAATTAAAGAAGATACCAGAATATGGAAAGAACGCCCATGCTCTTGGATAGGCAAAATCAACATTGTAAAAATGGCAATCTTTCCAAAAGCAATCTACAGATTCAATGCAATCCCCATCATAATGCCAACACAAGTTTTCACTGACTTAGAAAGAACAATTTTCAACTTCATATGGAGGAACAAAAGACCCAGGATAGCCAAAACAACCGTGCACAATAGAGGAACTTCTGGAGGCATCACCATTCCTGACTTCATGCTCTGTTGCAGAGATATAGTACTGAAAACAGCTGTATTGGCACAAAAATAGAAAGGTAGACTAATGGAATACAGTTGAAAACCCTGATATTAATCTACACACCTACAAACACATTTTATTTATTTATTTTATTCAAGTTAGGGAACAAGTTTGTTTCACATGTAAGTCCCTTCTCCCTCTACTCACACCCATCCCTCCTCCCCCACCCCCAAACTATTCCCCACCCCATCCACCCACCACTCTCCAGGCAGGGTAGGGCCCTCAATGGGGGCTCTACAAAGTCCACCAAATATTCCTGTGCTGGGCCTGGCCCCTTCCCCATGGGTCCAGGGCCTGAGTGTATCCCTTCAAGTGGGATGGACTCTCAAAGTCCCTTCTTACACCAGGGAAATACACTAATCCACTACCGAGGCTCCTGGAGTGCAGAGACCTCCTTATTGACATCCATGTTCAGGGGTCTGGATCAGTCTTGTACTGGCATCCTAGACAGCATCTGGGGTTGATGCGAACACATGATTTTTGACAAACAATCCAAATTTATGTGCTGGAACAAAGAAACATATTCAACAAATGTTGCTGGCATATCTGGATGCAAACATGTAGAAGACTACAGATAGACCCAAGCCTTTCAACCTGCACAAAATGGATCAAAGACCTCAACATAATCCCAGCCACACTGAACCTATTAGAAGATAAAGTGTGAAATACCCTTGAATTAATCGTTACAGGAATGGGAGGGTCAAGTGTTGAAGGTGAAGGAAGAGGGGGTCAAGGAAAAGAATACATGTTGAGAAAGCCAAAGTCAATGACCATTTAAGGAATCATATGAAACATCGAATAGGAAAGCTTTGTACAACATATACAAAGGGAATCTAAATGATTTTCCAAATAATGAGAGACAGAGTTCCAAGTTAACATCTCTTGTCACAAAGTGGAGGAAACCTGTATTGGGAATGAGTGATATCTCACTGAGTTTTTGGCCAAATATTCCCATGGAAATCCCCAAACAATCCAGGCACTTGGGAAGATATAGTTTGTTCTCCACAAATGGCCCCATTGATGAAGAAACACTCACACAACACTTTCAACATGGAAAATTTGAGATGGTGCCTACATAGAACATCCATCCCTGTGTTCCAGTATCTTTATTCCAGGAATGTACTTTGTATGCTACTAAAGGAGTAACATAAAGATCCACACAGCCACACACCATTTGAGTTAGAATGATACAATGCCTGAAAGA
This sequence comes from Cricetulus griseus, assembly GCF_003668045.3. NCBI lineage: Eukaryota > Metazoa > Chordata > Mammalia > Rodentia > Cricetidae > Cricetulus > Cricetulus griseus. The sequence continues at coordinate 72,755,050 of NC_048597.1, read as the reverse complement.
TATGCTAGTTCAATGGTGGCACAAAGCTTATTAGTAACCACATATTATCTGATTTGTTTGAAGGCCTACTCCCTGAAATAGAAACCGTATCTAACAATTCTTGGGTAACCAAGAACCCCAAACTATTCAGCCCAGAAACCAAGGGGATAATTAAATACTAATATTCATTAAAAACAAAAGTATCAATAAGAGAACTTTTAATGATATTTGGCTGTACCCTTAGATCAGTGACTTGCTCAGCCATCGTCAAAGAAGCTTGCTCCTGCAGCAGATGAGAACAAATCCAGAGACCCATGGCTACATTATGCAGAGAATAAGAGTCCTTCAAACCCTTCATACTAAATCTGAAGACTGCATCAGATCCTACCCCTCAGAGCTTGGGGAAATGTGTGGAAGAGAAAGTGGAAAGACTGTCAAAGCCAGAGTGGATGGAGGAAAAAAAGAAAACTAAGCCATTTGAATGAACAGGATCAATGCACATGTAAACTCACAGAACCCGAGGCAGCAGGCCCAGGGCCTTGATGGGTCTGGACCAAATGGGGTCCTAGAGCTGAAAGGAGAAGGGACAGAAGCAATCTCCAATTGATTCCTCTTTAAAATAAAAGTTCACTTTTCTCTAAGACAATATATCACTTGGGAATCAAATTACTCTTACTGTGAATCTGCTTCTCCAGCATCAGATGGCCAAGACAAAAAAAAAATACTATGGCATCATTTGAGTTTCTTTGATTTATAAGGAATGTCATTGTTTTTATATTTATTTTAATTTTATCTTTTAAAAATTATCTTATATTTCACTTTTATTAATCACACACATTTTCCCTTTCTCTTTTTACCCTAAAATCATTTTTTTCCTATTCTGACTTAAGTTTAATGTTTACCTGGTGGGATGGCTGTTCCACTGCATGTATATCTGAATCATCTTCTGTCTCTTGTCTATTTTTCCTTCTGTTTGTGCTTACATCTCATATTGAATCCCACACATTAATAGTGGGAAACTTCAATACCCTACTTTCAGCAATGGACAGATGGTTCAGACACAACTATCCAGAGAAATAACAGAACTAACAGACATTATTACTCATACGGACCTAACAAACATCTAAATGAACTTTTTACCCAAACACAAAAATATACCTCTTTCTCAGCACCACATGGACCTTCTCCAAGACTGACCAAATACCGAGTCATAAAGCATGTTTCAACAGATACAAAAAGAATGGAATAATTCCCTGTATCTTATCAGATCACTATGGATAAAGCTGAATCTTATACACAATTGATACTATATAAAACCTACATACTCATGGAAACTGCAAAATTCTCTACTCAGTCACCAATGGGTCAAGGAATAAATAAAGAAAAAATTAAAAACTTCAGAGTATTCAATGATAATTAATTCACAACATACCCAAATTAACACACACAGTAGCAGTGCTAAAAGGAAAATTCATCATGTGAAGTTCACAACGGAAATATCTAAAACAAAAAGAAACAAACACACCCAAGAAGAAGAAACAGGCTGAAAGAGTCAAGCTGAAGTCGGGACTCAATAAAATAGATACAAAGAGAATAATGTAAAGAATCAGTGAAACAGAGTTGTTTCTTTGAGAAAATCAACAAGTCAAACCCTTATCTAAACTAACTAAAAGGCAGAGAGATAATATCCAAATGAACAAAATCAGAAACGAAAAGGACGACATGTCAACAGACATTGAGGCAAACTAGAAAATCATTAAACTATATGTTAAAAATCTCTACTGTGCATAATTGCAAAATATAAAAGAAATGGACAAATTTCTTTATAGATATCACATACCAAAATTAAAACAAAATCAGATAAACACTTTAGATAGACCTATAACACACAAAGAAATAGAAGTAGTCATTAAAATTCTCCCAATGGAAAATAAAAAACCCAGGGCCAGATGGTTTCAGTGCAGAAGTCTTTCAATAAAAAGCTAAAAACCTATACTCCTCAAATTGTCCACACAATAGAAACAGAAGGAAAATTGCCAAACTCTTTTATGTGGCCACAGTTACCCTAATACAAAAACGACACAAAGATGCAACAAAAAGAATTACAGACCAATTTTCCTCATGAACATTGATGCAAAAACACTCAATAAAGTATTCATAAACCAGATCCAGGAACATCAAAAGAATATCCACTGTGATCAAATAGGCTTCGTACTAGAGATGCAGGGATAATTCAACACACGAAATTCTTTCAGTTTAATCCACCATCCAAATAAACCAAAGGGAAAAAAAACACATATTATTAGGTACTAAAAATGTCTTTGACAAAATACAACACCAATTCATGATAAAAGACTTAGAGAGATCAGTGATACAAGGGACATACTTAAACTTGATTAACACAATATACAGCAAATAAAGAGCCAATATCAAATTAAATGGAGACAAACTCAAAGACATTCTATTAAAATGAGAAACAAGACAAGGCTTCCCACTATCTAGAGTGCCAATGCCATAGATGAAAATATAAAACAATGAGAGAGAGGAGGAGGAAGTAGGGAGGAAGGAAGGAATAGAGAGAGTGAGAGAGAGGGGGGGAAAGGGGGAGAGAGAATTTAGATTCCCCAGAGCTGAGTGCCCTGATTGTTGATTCAATACCAAGTTTCAGCCCTAGAAACATATACATGTAGACAACACTGAACAAATTAAGCAGGTTGTATTTATATGTTTATCACTCACTTATATTTGTAATAATAATGGCTAAAAACAGGAGGCTGTTAATAGTGGATTTTGAAGACCTGGTTGAATAGGAGTAGGGAAAAATGAGGTCATTATTTTCTAATTAAAGAAAAACTACCTCTAGCTTATAGAAGGGTCATTTGAAACAAACATGTTTTATCAGTATAATAGTCATAAGTACTCCTCTAGGGCCTATGAGCTGTCTAGTCACAGGTTCTTGGACTGTTAATGTCAACAGATCTGGGGTTCATTTGTGGGAACACTCTACCACAATGGTGGTGTTTATTCCCATGATGTTCTGGCCACTATTGGATTACTAGATATGTCTAGTTAGGTGAATCTCTTTTGTAGCTATCACAGTTCACAGATGGTAGAGACTGAGGCTTATTTATCCCTTCTGGCAGTACACCCAACACCTCCCAGCACTATGTGTGCTAACACATTGGGAAGAAATTTCCAGGTGAGCTTGATCATTCCAAATTTCATTACTCAATAATGTCAAGTCATCATGAGGTTATTATTGCCATGCTAAGTAAGGAAGCAAAAAGAAATTGTAATAGCCTTCAATGGTTTGGGATGTTAAAGAAGGTAACCCATTCTTGGAATTTGGATGCTCCTTTGCTAGTCTGTGGTGTCTAGTGGGAGCATAAGGTAACTCCATTTTAAATCTTTTTAAAATATGCACTTGTAAATATTGAGCTTCTAGAGTAGTATGTAAGCTTCCCTAAGCTGTTTCAAAATGCCTTCATTGAGACAAACATGGTATGTACTCATGCATATATGTATTTTAGATGTGGAACACAGGATTTCCAGCCCACAATCCACACCGCCAGAGAAGCTAGGAAACAAGGAGGACCCTAAGATAAACATACATGGTCCTCCAGAGAAGGGGAAAGGGACAAGATCTCCTGAGAAAATTGGGACTATGGAGGGAAGTGAGAGGGAGTTAGGAGAAAGAGAGGGGAGAAGAGGAGAGAGGAGGTTATGAGGGAGCAGGAAGATTGAGTCAGGGGAAGAATAGAGGAGAGCAAGAAAAGAGATACCATAATAGAGAGAGCCATTATAGGTTTAAAGAGTAATCTGGCACTTGGGAAAAGTCTTGAGATGTACTAGGATGACAAGAACTAACAATCTAAGCAATAATGGAGAGGCTACCTCAAATGCCATTCCCCTATAATGAGATTGATGACTACCTCATCATCCTAGAGCCTTTATCCAATAGCTGATGGAAGCAGAGGTAGACACCCACAGCTAAAATTGGAGCTGAATTCCTGGAATCCAGTTGCAGAGAGGGAGGAGTAATGAGCAAAGTAGTCAAGACCAGTCTGGAAAAACATACAGAAACAGGTGACCTGAACAAGGGGGAGCTCATGGACCCAGATGACAGCTGGGAAACCAGTTTAGGACTGACCCAAACTCTCTGATAGTGGGTGTCAGGATGCCTGAGCATAACAATGGGACCTCTGGCAATAAATCAGTATTTATTCCTAGTATAAGAATGGATTCTGGGAACCCAATCCACATAGAAGGATATTCTCTCACCCTAGACACATGGGGGAGGGCCTAGCCCCTGCTCCAAGTATGACAGACAATGAAGATCCCCTAAGGAAGGCCTCACCATCCCTGGGGAGCAGATTTGGGGGAGACAGGGAAGGAGGGGAGGGAGAGGGAACTGGGATTGACATGTAAATAAGGCTTGTTTGTAATTAAAAATAAGCACAAAAATGCCTGTATTATTATGTATACCTCTGTATTCCATCCTCTACACTGCATTTCTATGCCCAATCCAAATTTATCCATCCCTGGTCTCTTATTCCCCTTTAGCCCTGCATACCACTGAGTTCCATCTCCCCTCGTTTGAAATTCCCCACAGAATTCTTTTCTACTTTCCTGAAGTCTATGGATTTTGCAAGTGAACCTTTTGCATCTGAAGATTTGAAGCTAGCATCCACATATGAGAGAAACCTGCAACATTCATTTATTTGTTTCTAGGTTATCTCCCTTCCAATGACTGTTGTCAGAGCCCTCTAAACAACCATGTAATACAATCAAGTAATTGAAATCTAAGAAATGAAGTGGGAAATAGACAACTTGTAGGGCTTACTGTCTTTCCAAATATAGTACATGGGAACCTTCAGACTTGGATTTGTTTCTGGCAGGAGCTATTGGAGAATATGGGCTCACTTCTCTCAATGCCCCCAGTTCAATTATTTGTTAGTCTTATTCTTTCCTTTATGCTGGTGTTCTAGAATCCTGGTTTTCAGACTGGAACACCCAGATTCATAGCTAGAGTGTTTATCACCTTTTTTTCTAGGGAGAGGATAGGAACTGTAAAATTTAATATCTTTTCTAAACTGGTCATAGGGAACATAACTCTGGAATGTGCTTTAACACATTCTCAAACACATTCTTTATCCTCCATCTGAGATGACCCATGATGCCAACTGTCTTCAGCTTTTCTTGCTCAGAGATGTATGATAAAGTCCTTCAGATGAAATCTGTAAATTCCGAGACTTTATACATATATATTCTCTTTACACTGTTGATTTGTTGACCAGACTCCACCTCTAAAGCAGTCAGAGGATGAGACAGAAGGTGTTCACCAAGACATTCTGATGCCTAGGTGTGAAGTACTCTTAAGCCCACAGACTTCCTCATTCATTGAATTTGCCATGCTAAGCATGTAGATTTGAAGGGACCATCTGAAGTAGTCATTTTAGCCCATCTTCTACCCTATCATAGATATACACCCTGACCATGATGAGAAAGTTGCTTGAAATTATCTGCTTATTTTGGGATGTAGGGAACATTGGGATGCCAAGTCGCTTTGATAAACAGACAAATGTAGATTAAAAACAGAACCCTTCAAGGGAATTCAAACCAGGGTTTTACATGTGTCATGTAATTCTCTCTTGAGGAAGAGGAATTCTAGATTCCTTCATAAATATATGGCATAGTGGTGTTTTATGCCTGTTTGTGTCTCTTTTGTCATAATCAGTTAAATACAGATCATTTTTCTGACTGACTTTGTGCAAGTCTACAATCTACATTCTGTCTTTCTCTTGGAGGTAATTGCTTCATATAGGACAGCTTGTTTACTGTACCTATTGGAGGTGGTAGACTCCTTCACCATCTGCAGATACACTATTCTACTGCAATCCATGAAACTGGAGTTCATGATATTTGTGATATTTGCCATCCACAATAACAAAAAGGGAACCAGAATATCAGAAAGAGTAGTAACTCCTGGTGAATCTGGATAGATGTGAAGGTCTAGTTGTACAGTAAGCACTGGTTTTTGTGAAGGCCCTCAGTGCTAGTGATCTTAACAGTCAGAGGTGTTTTGGACCGTGTTGGGCAGAAACCTTGAGGTTCTGTCCTGGATGAATGTCTCATCCAGCCACCAGAGGGCACTGCCTGCCACAAACTTGCTTAGTGTTACCAGGCTCTCAGGTGGTTTCTGGGTTCCTAATAGTATTTCCTGTGCATGAAAAGGAAAGTTCTCTCTAGCTTTTTCCTTTCTCAGATGGAGCCTAGGCTAATGTTGAAGGAGTGGCTTTCACAGCCTCCATGACAGTAGATGTTTGCATAGCACTGATCTCTGAAGACAGAGACAGAGACGTGATTGTCTCTTTGTAGGTTCTGTTGCTTATGACTTTCAGGTGTCTCCACCATGATGTAGGCTCCAGTTCTCATTTTCCTCACTTACTGTACAGGTGGCTGTTTAAATGGGATTCTGGGAGCACAAAGAGGAGGAATGATATTCTTCCCAACCACCAGGAAACTGGCCTTGCCCTGTTTCACTAATATTCTGTTCCAGTCCATCCTCCCAGGGTTCTACTTAGGGTGTGTTCACCCAGCTACAATCTGTCTTGGGATCTTTGGGGCAGAAGGCCATCTCCTGTACCCACAGAAGTGACAGAATTGATAACAACTCAGTATCCTAGTATCTTCAGCATTCAGCAAACACGTCTGCTCTATCTTTAAGTTCTAAGACCCTCTGGGGCTCCTGATCAGTTGTTTGCTTCCAAGGACAGTTCCTCCAACTCTGCTACCCTAACTAATTCTGGGCTGCAGCCTGAGAATGAGGCTGACTAGAAAAGCCTTGTGGTTATGAGAGCCATTTCACTGAGATCTACTGATATATGTGGGTTGAGAGAGAACCTATCTAGATCATCATCACCCTGAGATAACTTCAACCTTGGAAAATTGAGCTTTTCTGTCTTGTTTTGAAAATTTCTGTTCAATGGACCCTTTATTTACTGAAATGCAACTTATTTCTGATGTATCTACCCATCTGTCTATCTAGCATCTATTTTTTTTTTGTGTGTGTGTGGTCTATAGGCTGCTCCATTATATATAAGACTGATGACAGCTGAGTCCTATGCAGGTGTAGTTCAGGTAACTACAAGTGCTTTGTGTTGAAAGGACTGCAATGGTTGTGTTCCACCCAAACATGATATTGTGAAGCCCCTCTCCTTATCTTACAGTCTCTCTGCCATCCTCCACAGTGTTGATGAGCTTGGACGAAATGGTATAAATGTATTGTTTATGGCTGAAAACTCATTTATTCTCCTAACCTGCGAAGTCAGGGGTCTCTGCATTTACCATGTTCACTGCAAAGAGAGGGAGGCTTTTCTCATTGAGGTGATGATTTTGTTTGTCTATGGATATATATATATATATATATATATATATATATATATATATATATATATATTGCTAAGCCATTTAAGTAGACAAAAGTGTTAAGTTCTCCACTATGGCCTATTACTTCCCCAAGCATATGCTTTTGACCAAGATTGTGATGCCATGCATGGGTTCTCCTCTGTGCAGTAGGACTCAAAGCTAATCAGAGAGTAGTTGGTTGCTCCCATAATAGCTTGCCATTGTAGAAAATATAGTATACCGAGCCCAGGAGGTTCATAGCTGGTCAGCATACTGGAGCCTTTTCCACTCCAGTAGCCTGTATATCATCTTCTGAATCTATGGAAGCTAGCCATCATAGAGGAGGCTTTCAGCTGTTATCTCTGTACCATAGAACCAAGATGTGTGATGTCTTAAGTCATAGGTTATATCACCTAGCTGTGGAAGACAACCAAGATTCTAACTTGTGGCTTTGTAGGGTATTTCTGTCATCACCTCTGTGATATTGGCACATTTTAAATTTGTATTTCTATTTCATTTTGGTACTTCAGTTGCTATTAGCTAATGGGGCCTCATTGATCCACAAATATTGCAGGCTATAGAGCATATTCCCTGTTTCTGCTTTCTCAGAAAATGGCTTTTCTTTACTTCCTTCCTGCATTACTCATACTAACCTGGTCATGAATCCAAATCCCTGGTTCCCATGTCATTTGACAACCTGGGTATCGATCTGAGTAGTTGCTTTGTTTCTAAAAGCCAATATCCAATGTTACATGGATCAGAAGCTTAGGAGCACTCTCAGGCCAGTGACACATGCTTTTGGTACTGCAAAGGCTGAAGGTCTGAGAACTGGAGAGGCTAGAAGACTGTGTTGGGCTAAAGAGGCCAGATAGTCACAAAGTGAGGAGAAAGAAGGAGGAACAATGTCTGCAGGCCTCACAGTTCTACTACTCTGGATGAGGTTGGTACATTATTTCCAATGGATGCTTTCAGCTTCTTCCTATGCTTCCAGCAGGGATCCAGCACTGGATCTCTATCCACTTGCCTGGGAGCTGTATTTCAGAGTTCCCACAGCCAATAGATCAGTTACAACAGAGTGGATAGGTGCAAGGACCTCAGATCCTTCTATTACATTACATACCCTGGCTACCACCATCTGCATATACACCATCCCAGACATGACCACAAGAGCAGGGAGACCTTCTCTCCTGATCACTGGGATAATCTTTATGTAGGACTTCTGGTGTATGTTCTAAGGCAGTCAGATGGCTCCAATCCTGAATACCTATGGAGGTCTGCAGGCTTCACAAGAGATGAAGCAGGGCTAGATCTGGGCCTGGAGAGGGTAGGTAAGGAGTTGTCTGTCCTGTTCTCTGAGTATTCCTGAGACTGTGATTGTGATAGATGGAGACCAAAATCATATTTACTCCAGTCAGTACCTGTAGAAAGAAGGCATGATGAAGCAGTGGGAAGGTGTCAGACAGAAGATTCCAACTTACTTGAGCCAGTCCTCCATCCAGCGGTATAACAGCAAATGTGGAGCCCACTAAAGTCCCTGGAAGTTGAATTGGTATGCAGACCCTGGCAGGAGACCCACAGACTTGCTGAGTCATTCTGAGACAAGCCAAACATTGGTTTTCTGCCTCTCCCCCTATCCCTGCCATCCTCCACAGGAAGTACCAGTGACACCCTCCAAGGGAATTAGCAGGCCTACCTCTAACCTCCATTTCCTGATGTAGACAGGATTACGGACATGGAATCCTAGGAATTGCCAGTCAGTGGCTGTGCAGCATACAGGGATTTCATCTGAAGACTGCCTTGAGCCAAATAAGTTTCAGCAAGTCCACAATGATCCTGGGATAACACTGGTGGTGCAAATTAAAACCTGCAAGCGTCAGGGAAGTTCCATGAGTCAGGCCAGCTGGACAGAGACACAGGAGTTTTCACAGAGACTGATGGGGGCGCGTTCAGGGTTCAAGAAGTAGGTTTTCCTGCAGAGTGTGTGAGCTCTAAGCCCTGACTATTGCCTTCTCACTTGAACACAGTGGAGCAGATGGAAACATCTCCAGTCTGTTCAGACTCTTCCAGGCTCCATCTCCTCGGTTTCCAGCATCTTCTTCTGCCCAAGTTCTTGCTTTTGCAGCGTCCCCTCCTCCAGCCCTGTGGATGTCCCTAGTCCAGCCCACTACTGGCTAATATCCCATCATCTGAAAAAGGTGTGCATTGGTCCCAGGCCTCCAGGAGATGACATACCGCCTCCTACTGGCCACTCATTCCCATGTAGTGTCCCTGCAGGTCTTAGCCTGACAGCTCCATCATAGAGGGCCTGGTGGGGCAGTGGCTCAGGGAGTCAAGAGGGATTTCATATAGTTGATTGTTTGACTTGTACTCAGTGCTTGGTATGCACAGGGGATTTTGTTAGGCAGGGGCATAGTGTGATGGAATGCTGTCTGTTGTATGGAGAGCCCTCATAGAACACTGGCTTAGGTAACAACACCCAGAACCATGACTGGCATAATCTGGGTACTCGGTAAATGCCTCTTGGATGAAGGGTATTCATAATTATACACAGTTATCTCTTCTGCCAAGAATCCTCAACAGCTTTTGCTTTAATGCACACACCCATTCAGTCTCCCTGGAACACACAAATTTATTCCTAAAGAGAGCACTGAACCCATCAGTGCTTATGTAACACATGGCCAACCACTACTTTCCTTTTGCTGGTGTGGGAACATATTGAACATGTGCCTTTCCAATGTGGTATAGGCCGTTTTTATCAGTAGACAGGAGAGTGGCTTGATGAGAAGTAGTTTATTGTTGCTATTTCTGGGTAGTATGGCTGGATAGTGCCATCTATTAGCACAATGACCTGAGATTAACTGAGCAAGTCTGCTTGGCTTGTGTGATGACAAAGGAAAATGTTTGAGTGGTCACCTGGGGACTGATGTCCCTGTCATCTGTGCAGAGTGGACCTGAGTCCACAAGTGCCCATGCAGAGGGAAGGGGGTGACCAAAAGACATTTAAGATTCATGCAGTGGTACTCTGGCAGACGTTTTGTTTGTAATGCTTTGTTTGGGATTTTTTAACCATACTTGCTTTTGTATATTATGGGTTCACGTTTGTGTTTATATTAGTTATGTGTCTGCATGTATATGTTTCATCTAATTTTTTCTTTTGTTTTTTTCATTTTGTCTTATTTCACTCTGACATGACTTTTTTCGATGTTACTCTTTGTTTGCCAGAGAGAGAGAAGAAGGTGTTGATTTGAAAATGTGTGGAAGTGGAGAGGATCAGGGAAGATTCAGAGGAGGGGAAACCCAGATTTGTTTATAGGGTTTAAAAAAACCTGTTTTCAATAAAATAGTGGTATATGAAATGCATAGTCTCACTTCTGAGAAATCATTGTCCAAAACTGGAGTGGGGAGTCTTTAGGGCATCTATTCCATACTCAGCCCTTCTCCTTTCTGCCCTGCACTGGACACAGCTTCCTTGGAACTGCTGGTCCTGATTGCTTGTCACCACCTCTACTTGGTTGACCTTTAGCCAGTCACCATGTTCCAAACCTCAGGACTAATCTCTGAGGTGGATTTGGAGTCCTGGCCCTCCATGCTGTAGAATTGATTTCCATGTTGAATGGGGCATCTTTCACAAATGTGGATCATGGTGACAGGAAGCTGCTGGTAACTGTGAAGAGACATTGATGGCAGTAGGGAATCAGTTTGGCTCCAGGAACAAACATTACATGTTTTATGTGCATCTAATCTGACACTAGCTTCCCAGAATAGAATATCTCGGTGTCTGCTTTCAGGAATCCAGAATATTTCTTCATGTTTTTGTAGAGCTATGACCATGATGAACCTGTAGGCCCTGCCTCTTTAGTTTCTCATGGGAGTGATGGCTTGAGGTTGTAATTTATTGATTCCATGATCCTGCTGCTATTGCTTACAACCCCCAAGAGTACAAAAGGAGGCAAATGCAGATGTTATGTAGCACTATTCTAGCAAAACAGCTGTCTTCTTTACGGGATTAGCTGTGCCTGTTTGTAAGAGTGTATCACCTCATTCCCATGGTGGCTGGTATTCTTTCATGGGAGAAAGGTCAAGGTAAGGTCATCGGACCCTCAGTTTAGTCACTCCACCTGGCTATTTGCATACACTTCTGCCCTAAGCAACTGTAACCTGCACTCCAGGGAAGGCCAAAGGGCTGGATGTATAGGGTGAGGGGATTTAATGATGATTCTTGTACACACTTAGACAAACAAAATTTACACATTGCCTAACACACAATTACACGTGCTTGTGTGCCTGCGTACACACACACACACACACACACACACACACACACACACACACACTGTGTGCATTGTGTTGATTAGTTAACATGACATCATGTAGACTCATTTGGGAAGAGGGAACATCAATTGAGAAAATACTTCCTTCAGATTGGCTTTGTGGGCAAGCCTGTGGTACACTTTTTTTTTCTTATTGATGATGGATGTTGGAGGGCTGAGCTAAATATGGGCCGAGATATACCTGGGAGGGTGGTCCTGTGTGGTACATGAGAGCAGACTGAGCAAGCCATGGGAAACAAGCCAGTAAGAGCACTACTACACAGACTCTGAATGAGTTACTGGCCCTGGGTTCCTGCCTTGAGTTCATGTGATCTGCAGATGATGTATCGCCACCCACAAGATGAATTAAAACCTTTCCTCATCAAGTTGAGTTTGGTCATAGTGTGTTATCACAGAATAGAAACCTTAACTAAGGTACGTGTTTATTAAATTTAACTTTTTATTGATTTTTTTGTGGATTATCCATCATGAATTTTGATCCTACTCATCTTCCTGTCCCTTCCTAACTGTCCTATACCCTTGCCATGTCCCCACCAGGATAATAATAAGATAAAATTAAGAAAAGAGAAAAAAGAAAATAAAGAAAAATCTCATTGTAGAAGCTGTAGTAGACATAGTGAGTCACACAGTCCTTTAGTCCACAATAAGTTACTTTAAGGGTTCATTGCAATGAGTTACTGGATTTGTTTGGGGTTTCTGTGTTTTGCTGCATCATAAATACTGGGCCCTCACTGAGGCACCTATTAGATACCCTGTTTTTGTCTTGAGTCTCCTTCACATGCTCAAGATGACCACAGATGGGGTGGATGATGGCATGGGAAACTCATAGCTCTGGTTCTGTGTCTGGGTAGTTGTTGAGTTAGTCAGCCTGACAGTTCTCCTTCATCCTCAACACCATGGTGAGCTCTCCAGTACTGACCTGGATAGCTCACCATATGTTATGTAGCAAGCACAATGGGCAGGCTGAATTCTTATTCACTCATGTCTTTGAAGTCAGCTTGCCCACACCTACATCACCAGGTCCAGCTCTTCTGTTTTGCCTAGGCAAGGTGTTGGGGCCATTCTGGTGCTGGTGAGAGGTAAGGCAATCTCTCTAGCTCTGCTGAACTTATGGAGGGCTCTTCCACTAACAATAGGCTGGTGGGGCACTGGTGGGCCAGAAGGGCCATGGGTGGGACTTCTATCCGTTTGAGACACCACCATATGGTAGATAAGTTTGGAAATTTGGTCTCTTACACTCACTTTTTCAGGCCCAGAACATCCACGCCTCCATCAACAATGGGGTCAGCTCTACTGTGTTGACTAGGGGAATTGCAGGGCCCACTGTCCCTAGTTCTTTATTTTTGATGTATCACCAAATTTTATTCATACATATTAGTCACATAAGACTATTCTTTACATAAGGAAAGACCATAGTTTTTCTTATGCATGAAAATGAATGTAGCTGTGGAGCAGAATATAAACATGTTTAAGATGCAAGAAGGAATCCTGTCAATGTATAATTGTTTGTGTGGATATTTAGCATTTAATTCACAACTTTTGCATATTTTCTTGTTTCTGTGTCCCTTCCCCACCTACTATCTGACTCTGTGAGTTGATTTTTTATATTACAATTTAAAAACTTGGCTTTGGGGAAAGACAAAGATCTGTTTGTTACTAAGCTTCTTCTCAGTTTGCCTAACTGTCCTTGGCATTGTTTTATGCTTAATCTTTTATGACAATGCTTTCCAATAATTTCAGAAAAAAATTGAAAAAAGAGGCAGAAGAAATTTGCTCTTTTAGAGCATTTTGTTAATAGAACCTAGAGATTGAAATTTGTTGTTGAAGTTCTCACTGAAACTTAGAGATGTTAGATCTAGAACATTCCTTTTATGTTTGTCCATAGGGCAGTTATAAATGATTTGATGTACTCTCAGCTGTGATTCTTCTTTCTTTTATTGTTCCAAAATATCAACTTATTTTTATTTTAGTTTTTTATTTTTATTGGAATTACAAACAAGTTTGAATTACATGACAATCCCAGTTCCCTTGTCCCTTCCTTCCTCCCCTATCACCCCCAAATAAAAACCCAAACTATCACATATCCTTTCTTCTAATCTACACCAGTCTCAAACTTTCTGCTCCCTCATGACCTCTGCATCCTTCCTTTACTTCCCTTTTCATTCTCAATGATCCTCCAGCTTCTTCCCATGTTCTCAATTTGCTTGGGGGATGGTGACCCTTTCCCCTTCTCCAGGGGACAAAGTTTGTCTCTTTTAGAGGTGTGTATGTGTGTGTGTGTGTGTTTGTGTGTGTGGTAGGTGGGGGCACGCACCTATGGGTCTTGAAGAAGCCGGCTCACCTGAAGGAAGAATGAGCTTGAAACCCTGAACTTTGCCTTCTTTACTGAACACATGATGGACATGGCAGCACCAGCCGACTGTTCAGTCTTGCACAGCACCACCATTCAGTTTCCAGCACCTTCTTCTGCAGTGTCCCCTATTCCAGCCCTGTGGATGTCCCTAGTCCAGTACCACTACTGGCTGCTAAGTTTACAACAACTGTAAAAGGTGAGAGTTGGCCCAAGGCTGCCAGGAGACTCCATAGCTCCTCCTACTGGCCACTTGTATCCATGCAACTTCCATGCAGTTTCCAGCCAGGAATCTCTACCATGGAGGTCAGGTTCTGGAGAAATATTTAGGTAGTTTTATTTTTTCCTAGGCTTGTCTTGAGTGTCTAGTGTAAACAGGACAGTGTAATAGGATGGTCATAGTGTTGTGCAAACAGCACCCAGAACAGTGCCTGGCGTATACTAGGCTCCTGGTAAATGTCCATTGGAGGATGGACTATCATGACAACAAGAAATTATCTCTTTGCTGAGTGTTCCCTAAACAGCCTTTGCTGTTATGAGCAGACACATTCTTACCCCTGGAAAGCATTAATTTAGGACTAAAGGGAAGCTGACACCAGCAGTGCATATGTCACTGTGTGGCCCAATGTTCTTGGTTCTTATGCTCAGTGAGGTTTTGTATTGCGCATGTGCCTTTCCTAGGCAGTTGGGGCGGTTTTCCCACGTGGCGCCGGGCGTGGCATGATGGTCCGTTTGATGTTGTTTTTTCCAGGTAGTGTGGCTGCCTGGAAGGTGGTGTTGTATTTCTGAAGCTAGTTGGACCCACACAATGACCAGCGATAATCTCTGCAAACAGTTTGGCATGTATGGTAAGAATGGAAAGACATTTGACTAGCCACCAAGACATTGCTGTCACTGCCATCTGTGTAGAGTGGACCTGAGGTGCCAGTCCAGGAGTGCACAAGCAGAGGGAAGGCAGGGAGGGAAGAGAATGGGCATTTAACATTTGTACTATGACACTCAGGGAGATGTTTTGTCTACTAATGTTTCGTTTGGGCATTTTTAACCTTACTGGTCTTTTGCTTATCCATGTTATGATTTCCATATATCTGTCTTCATGACTGTTGATTGTCTCTTTGTGCTAGTTGTGCTTTACATTTTTTTGTCTGTTGGCTTGTTTTGTTAAATATCGATGTGAATATTTTCAATGTGTCTCGTGTGTGTGTGTGTGTGTGTGTGTGTGTGTGTGTGTGTGTGTGAGAGAGAGAGAGAGAGAGAGAGAGAGAGAGAGAGAGAGAGAGAGAGAGAGAGAGAGAGAGAGAAAGAGAGAGAAAGAGAGAGAGAGGGGGGAGAGAGGGAGGCAGATAAAGAGAGAAGTCTTGGATTTGAATAGTTGGCTACGTGTGTTACTGGCATAGGGAGAGTTCAGAGCATCTATTCAATACTCAGACTTTTCTTTTCTTGCCTGCTCATGACACAGCTTCCCTGGATCTGTTGGTTCTCTGTGCTTCTAACCACATAAACTTTGTGAACCTTTATCCTGTCACCAAGAATAATCCCTGAGATGGTTTTGTACCTCTCCCTGCTGTAGACATTACTTTCCATGTTGAATGGGGCATCTGTCACAATTGTGGATCATTGTGCCAGGAAGCTGCTAGTGAGTGTAAAGAGTAAGTACTGGCTTTGGTGAATCACTTTGACTCCAAAACTAAACGTTGCAGGGTTTATGATGCATCTAGTCTGACACCAGCTTCCCAGGGTGGAAGGGGCAGGCCCAGTTCTCCTGCTGTCATGTCCTTGGTGTCACCTACCCACAACCACATCACTCTATTAAATTAGAAATCCTAACATGAAATTAATAATATTCCAGTTATAACTGAAACACTGACATTAAACCAAGAAGCAGTACACAAATTATACCAGCCTTCAAAATAAGGTCATTGAAATGGTCCCAAAATCTTTCACAGCCTTACAATCCTTGGATACAGATGGATCCACAGCAGATATTTAACAGACATTAAAACAAGAATAACCAATGCTTCCTAAGTATTAAGAGAAAAAACAGAAGTGGAAGGAACTCTCCCTTGAAGCCAGATGTATTCTAATAAGGAAGCTTAGTAGAGAATCTAAAAACAAAACAACAAAACAGACAAAAATAAAACCCTTTAGTGGTATATAGTAGGAAGTGGCAGTTTTTCCTCTAGGGTTATGAGGTGTCCATCCACTCGTTCTTGTATAGATCTATTGAGCAGTGCATGATCTCTCTAACATTGAATTGATATTCGTTCCAGTTAGGAATGTGTTGTGTGTCCCCAAGATGCATGTGCCTTTATGACACTGTTAGTAGTGGCTTTCTATACCTTTGTTTACTTGTCCACCTTTTTAATCTTGGTAAGCCAATTGATAACATGTGCTCCTTGCATAGTACCTCCCAAATTCATGAGGTTATCTGTCAGGGAGGAGCTTCATAGCTGCTACTGGATGGTTTTAATTAATATATAGGTGCAGGGCGTGCAATATCCCACTATGTGGAGTATAGCTCTAATACAATGTGTTTCTATGTGTTTGTACCTAAGTATATAAAATGGGGTTTCCTCTTTCTGCTCAAGCATCCTCAGTATTACTTCTGCCCCTTATCCTCTCCCTATGCATTGTTCTTCCTCTCTCTTCACTCTATGTATTCCTCCTTCCTCTCCTTCTCTCTCTAATGGTCACTTCCTCTTCCACAGTCAAGCACAATGCCCTTTTATTGTTGCATTCATAGCACCTGTGTCCTGTTATTTCCCTATGTGAAGGTACATCTCCTTTTACCATGATCCTCCCTTTCTACTTTCATGGATACTGTGTGTATTCAAGGTAAATTTCAGACCAACAAATTGGATTCTAGGATCTTCAAATAAAAGGAAATAGAGGACATTTTTCTTTCTGTACCTGGGTGCTCCCTCTAATTATAATCACTTTAATTTCTATTAAGTTGTTTGTAGACATCATTGTCCTTTAAAACTGAAAGTTATCGAATACTTGAACAATATTTTCTTCATCCATTAACCAGTTGAAGGATAGCTAGGCTACTTTCCTTCCTTAGATATTGTGGATAGAATGATGAGAGACATGGTTGAATAAGTACACCAGTATTTGGGTATAACGGTTTTTCTGCATAGCTTAAAGGAAAAGAATATTTAAGCCTTTTGAGAAATTTTCACACTGATTTTCTGACGGCACTACCACTTTGAAGCCACTCACAGAGGATGAAGTTTCCCCTTCCCATTCACTAGAATTTTTTTTTCAGCTCTTAATGTAGGTTGAGAGGTTGTTTTTTTTAATTTTTATTTATTGTCTTCAATATTCGATGAAAACATGGAATCTAATTTCTGAATGAACTTTTTCATTATATTGTTTTAATAGTGTACAATAGTGTTGGTAACAAAAATCAACTGATAGTTTTCCAGTAGAAAAGATTTTTAGTCAACAGGTGACAGAATCACTCTTTAAATGCCACTTTAATTTTACAATAATTTCACAAGTAACACAGAGGTGTTTTTGTTTATAACTCCTATTTAATTCAAATGTGAAAATAGATGTGTATCCATTATAATCACACTGAAATCATGGATGTTATCTGTGGTAATTAAGGCTCATTGTTGGTGATAACTTCGGGAAATACTAAACATTAGGTTGAAAAATAACTTACCTGGTAAAGTAAACAGTGCTACATAAAGGACTTGGAAACCCACAGCCCTCTTTAAAATATCTGCAGAGCAGAAGTGTGAGGCTAATGTGGACCAGCAGGGCTGCAGCTTCAAGGTTGATTGTGAACTACAAACATCTTGTCCACCACAGCACACATGGTCTGTCCCTTAGAAGCTTGCCATGATTGCCAAATGATTTTGTGTCCAAACAGAAATCAAACTAATCAGGGACAAATCTCATCAGTAGGACTCAGGATACTGTCTGGCTCATAGAGGTAGCCACCTCCTCTCTGGCATGCCATGGGTGCACTGGATACAGGGGAAGTGATACTGGTTGCTGATGCTAGGTTGCCTGTCCCATTATAGCACTTTAAAATGAATCAGAAACAACAATGGAAACAGGGCCATCCATTTTCTAGGGAGGTCTGAAGGAGCTGGCTGGTCAACAGGAATTATGCCTTACATATAATAATCCTGGCCACACAGCCCTCAATCACCATACATAAATAGGGACAGACTCTGCACAGGTATCCCCTCCAGCCATGTACTGAGCAAGGCAGAGCCAACTGGGTAAGAGGCATCATATTCAGCTTGAAAATAAATCAGTCCCATTGGTGCTGGTCATGAAAATCTCCAAGATGCCAGGCGGCTTTTAAATCTGTCTATATTTGGATGCTGTCATCCTGACTGTTGGCCCCCTCCTCCTGCCCTGAGACCATGAGGCTGCTCAGTAGGTCACAAAGCCAGCCTCCATTGGAGGTCTACTTTGGCAACTCCAAAAAAGAGATTCCAATCCTGCTGAGGTACTGTTTGTAATGGAGTCCCTCCTCAGGGAAGGCTGCCTCTGAACACAGCCACCTTGTTACCATTCACAGCTGGCTGAAAAAAAAAAAAAACAGATGAATTTGAGTAGGGATTGAATAAAAGGTGGCCCATCCTGGATGGATGGGTGCCTCTTTGGACACAATGTAAAGACCACCAGTGTGCAGCTTTTGTTGTTCAAACAGAGAAACTTTACCTCATTCTGTGCTACAAATATTTAAACTCAGCTCAGAATCCTTGGGTGGTGGAAAAATCGACCAGCATATTGGTGCAGTGCTTGCACATAGTGGAGTGCAGAAGTAATACTGAGACTTACAGTAGTTTTCCACTTCACACGGAGTGAGGGACAGAAGCTGGTGGAGGTGACAATAGCCCAGGTGATTAGGTCTACTGGACTTGTCAGGGCTCTGGGCAAAATGGTACTTACTTGGGAGTGTTTCATCCATGAAACTGAACACTTTAGTCAGATTTTCAAACAACTCCTCAGCTAAGTCTCCCTCTGGCTTTTCCAGGGATTCAGGACCAGTACCGACATGCCAGCTGTACTCTTCTCCTGTCCATGACTGAAGAAGAGAATAGCTACTGAGTACATGAACTCCGGGGCCTCTCTGTGCTTGTTTCTGGATATGTATCTGAAGATTATCAGGTAAATCCGGTGTGCCTCGGTGTAGTCACCCTACTGGATGCTCACAAACAGCTTGCCCTCTGTGTGGTGGAGGCACCTTTGTGAGACACCTACTGCTCTACCATTGTCAACACCAATACTTTGGGCCTCTGAACTGATGGTGTGGGAGGTGACTTTTGCCAGCCTCCTTCTCTCCTTCCCTTTAGCTCCTACAAGCATTGTACCAGGAATGATTTTTCTAGCAGAAGCTACAATTTATGTCTACTTCTCCCATCTGCCCATTTCAGTGTGAGAAAGAGTATTTCCCCAGATAATATAGTAATATTGGGCCTCATTCTCCACCTGTAGCTCAGTAATGTGTAGATTTTCAGCATTTTTTAGGTTCCTGAGGATTCTGAGAATTTATTGTAGACATCAGCTCCCTGCTGCCTGTCTGAGTCTGAGTACTATTGTGGGAAAAACGGAGGAGGGCTCACCTGAATCTATGATACCAGTAAATATTTTGACACCAAGGCTGTTCCCAGGCCTCAGGGCGCAGGGGATTCTGGCTGTTGATACAGAGACATTAAGAAGGTGCTTTTTTCTGTCAGTAGAGCCTGAGAAAAGAAAAAGAGCTAGCTAGTGGCTAGCTCTTCCTCTAATTTTATATCTTTCTAATGATATATATTTTACCATGATGATTGTGACCTCTTACCTCACATCTATTTCTTTGGTGGCTACATCCCATCTCTCTATCCTTACTTTCCTTCTGTGTTCATCTTTGGTTGGATTTCCTACCTAGTGAAATTCTGCCTTGCCATTGGCCAATTCAATTTTATTTATCCACGATTAAAAGCAACCTGTATTCTCTGTATACAGAAGAACATCCCCTATCATGAACAGCAGAGTTGAGGTACAACTTGTTGACATCAACAGCAGAATGGTCTGAGTATAGGTGTCCTCAACAGTACCCTTAGGCCTGTCCATACCTGTACTGTATGATAGAAAAATGAAGATGGAAAAGTACAAGCTATAGGAGGTAATCCCAGCTTCTTCTTAGACCAGGGTGCTCTGGGCTGCATCATTATCTCATATCCAGGGTCCTCACACTAGAGTAGGCACTAGCCCTGTGCCTGAGTTCTCCTTAATTCTCCTAGTGATTGATTCACTAGTTCCTGAAGGAGCAAGGCAGGTAAATTCATGACACTGTCCCATGGAATATAAAAGCAGGTGGTAACACATCCAGGCTTATGTGTCAAGACTTCTTGCAGATCCACAGAAGCAAATTTCCTGATCCTCACAAACAGTGGAGGACTCAGTCATCAAAACATCATGTCTATTAGGGTTACCATATGTGAGCACCTGTCCTGCAGAAATCCCAGAGTGACTAAGAATATTCCTTTAAGTGCAGAGCAACCATCACCATTCATAACTGTTCTTCTGACCTAGGATGAATAGACATGTCTTTATATATAGAGGAGGATGAAGCTCTTTGGGATGCTGTGTTTAAAAGTGCTTAGAGTAGTGAGGCAGACCTGGATAAAATCCATAGGAGATGATACAGCATGGCAGAGAAAAGACAGCAAATACCTATACAGGGATTGCAGCTGTTAAGCATAGTGAAAAACTGGCAAAAGGCCAAGACAGCATGTGTGGCTTTCAGGCAAACATGTCAGTGTGTTGTAGAGTTATTTCTCCACACTTCTGCCCAGTGTCCCTCTGACATTAGCCACTCAGTTGTGGAAATTTTTTTGGTTGAACTTTTGCAGAATCAGCATTAAGACCAAACATGCATGTGATTGATATAAATCAACAGTAGAGAACTAGGGAAAGGCAGAATTTGAATAGATCTTGGAGGCAGCACAGTGACCCACTAAAGCCAAGTTGGGAAACAGGTGATGGTGCAGGGTCCCAGATGGGTTGTCTGCAGTGACTTAGGAAACAGAGTATGTCTGAAACTGCTTGAGGTGACTTATATATTAACCACAGGTGATGTGAAACATGGGAGATGATTCAGACACAAAGCTTCACAAAATCATTCTCTGTTAGTAAGATGCACCAAGCAGAGAATGATATTCATATATTTAACAGAAGAGTGCCCATTCTAAAGGATTGCTTTAGGCATGTTCAATGAGAAGCATTGGGTTGTAGTACTTATTGTAGCCATTGTTGTCTGTTTTATAGTGTTTTATGACCACTTAGAATCATCGAATGACAACTAAAGTTTTATGAGCAGAATCGGCTTCAAAAGCATCAGCTGTTGCAGATGTGAAGAAGGAGCAAGTTCCAGGATGCTGAGAAACCTGCACTGCTTTCTTGTCTCTGTCACCTTGAGAAACAGAGCTTGTCTGACTTGAATGTAATATTCAGACTTCCCTCATCCGGTCACATCACACAGATGCGCAGTCTGCCTAAATTAGCTGATACATATTTATATCCATAAAACAGCTGGAGTCTGCTGAAAAAAGTCATGACCACCACTCCACTATTGCATCTCAAGAGTCATTTCTCTAGAGAAGGGTAGATGCTCACAGACAAGGCAGAGCAAGCTCATCTGCACAGTATGGCCTCCAACTTTTAAACCTGACCCAAGAAGGAACGTGGTTTGTTCACATTAGCTGAGGTTCAACTTCACAGGGAAGTCACAGTTGCATAGTTTGGAAAAGAATTTTGAAAAGAAATTATACTCAGCACAATATAATATAAACAATATAAGAATGTGAAAAGATGTAATGGTAAAAAGACCAAGTAACATATAGAGGGAGAAGTATTGGAAGAAAATGATGAGTCACTCTGTCTGCCAGTAGGACTAGGCTGAAAAAGCTGCCATGTAGGATTTGATCATGGCTAAGGGTACAAGATTGGCCAATCAACTATATACAGGGCAAAGTGATAAGCAGTCACAAAGTACCATCGTTCTACAGAGAAAAGAACTCAGTATGGACAGTTGGTGTATGTAAGTTCAGGATGTGGAAATTCATATTTTGCCACAGGAGATACACAGTGAACAAGAGTTTACCAAACCTGACAGATCCTGAATGAATAGACCCCTGCAATCCTTGTCACTTGGGTTGCCCATGGTGACTCAGCATTATGCTCCCTATGGGAAAACTGGGCAGGAGAAGACTGCAGACTGCTCACACAGCCAAGCTGCACACCATACTACCAGCTGTCATCTACAGCTCCTGGACATTAGGTTTCCTTCTACTCCTAACCCCAAAGTTGTCACTGACCTCAGAGAATTGCCAAGTAAGCCTATGTTGTCCGGTCATTGATGTTCCATAATCCTTGTCAAGCCCTGCTTTCCTATTCCCAATAGAAAGAACTATCTTGTGCTTTACACAAAGTCAAGTAATCTCCCACAAGGACATGGAATTCATATGTTTGAATAATGTTTGAATGGCTGAATAGAAACTTGTGGTCTGAATAAAGAAGGCCCTGAAGACAAAGACACAAAATCTCCAGATCAATCCAAGACTGGGACAGGCAGACATAGGAAAAGGATCCTCGGAAGCATGTGGCTTCTGTTCTCTGTAGCCACACCCTGACTGAGCATCTCAGGACAAAAGTAGATTTCCCAGGCAACAATTAAGATGGAAATCACAAGAAATATATGGGTTCTGTGTACCCATGCCTCAGAAACCCCAAATCTCCTTCAGGGAAATTTTGCTCCTTCTCCTGCTTGACTGTGGCCAAAGTCACCACCCCACAAACTCATCCCTTACTTTTTTTTTTGCTGCCACAATGGAATGTCCTCTGTACACTCTCCTCTTCCTCATGCAGATGCATGCCTTTTCCTCCTCCCTGTCATACTGCTTTTCTCTCATGACATGGCCCACTTGCCCCACTCCTCTTCTTCTCCCCTTCTCTCCCTGTGGCTCTTTACTACCTAAGAGTCAAGAGTGCAAGACTTCTTTAAATCTTCTCATTAACTCTATAGACAGAATGGGGGACACGTTGATGAGGATCCAGAGTTATGTAGGTCACTTCCTTTTTTTACTTGGACTGTGGAGCAGAATGGATTCCTCTATGTGTCCAGGTGACTGAGGGACTGATTTAACTGTCCAGAATACAGTGCTAGAGACCAATGAAATTCTGCCTCCATCTCTCATGGGAGGAAGTTTACAGAGCTTGTTCTCCTGTTGCTGGAGGTGTATGGCATGCATTAGTTGTTTGGGGCACAGCTCCTTTCTGTTCTGGCCTGGTTCTCCACAGTGTCTGTTTTGCTCCACCAGGCTGAACACAGACCAGTGTTTTAGGCACCAAGGGCCTGGGCATCTTCTTCTTCCCTTGAAAAGACATGCACAAAGGAATGTTTTAGTGACTTGGCTATAGAAGGAATTAGTAAAGGGTTGCCCTGTGCTACCACAGCTCTCACCATTAGATTCCCCCCTTCCTAAACTGTGCTCCTTTCACAAAGGTCTCCTTCCTCCCATCTCCGTGCACCCTTCTCCCCTGGAGACAAACTCTGCTGTCTGATTCTGGCTCAACTTCATCAGATTCATTATGAGCACTAGTCAGTAGGAAAACTATTTCTAGTTTGACGGGCAATTTAAGGTTCAAAAGAGGCTTTGAAAAAGGAAACATGAAATACATCTGTGAATTTGTGGCCTTGTTGCCCCATTTCCTAGAACCCCATGTCCCATTCTTTTTTCCCCTTGCCTGGGTGTTGTATCTTTGTACGTAGTTTGAGGAGACAGCAACATAAGATTTGAAACAGTTCCTAATCTGCCTCCTCACTCCTTTCTGGCTCCTTCTGCCGTGGTTATTGGAAGCTATGGCTTTCTCCTGGATATCTTCATTTGGAGATGGAGATGGTATTGCCATACTTGTTATGTCATTGACTGTCACATTGGGGTCTCCAATGCTGTTGCTGGTACACAGCATATGTGATCTCCCTTGTTGTGTGACTGATAAGGTCACTCAAATCTGCACTTGCTTCCTTCTGCAGAATGCCTGCATCTTCATGTTGTTCAGAGATCATGCTGTCTTCTAGCAAGCACAGTGTATCCTGTGATGTAGTACTATTTCAGCCTCATGTGTTTTCCCAAATGAGGCAGCTTTTTCTGTCTCTTCAGATATTCTAAATGTCTTCAAACAAAAACTCTGTGGGATAGAATTCACAGGTGACTTAATATCTGCTGTAAAATTCAGGTGAGATGGACTTAGAGAAGCCCTAGTCATTTTTTTTTATTTACCTCCTTCCCTTTGTTAACTGTCCATTTTTTTGAGTTTCTGAAAAACTTCATCTGAGCCAGCTCACTCCTTTTACACTTCAATGGAAATCAAGGCATCATGAGACCATGTGCAGGCCTCTTGGAGGAATGGCTCTGTCTATGGGTTTCTATTTGGTCAATCCCATAATTGCTTTTTCGCTCATACAGCATGTCATTTTGAGGAAAGCCCTCATAAAATCTCTTTGTTCCATGTGTTTCAAAGTTGTTCTCCTCCAGGTGTCTCATGGAACATATAGTTTTTTCAATGGTTGAGATAAACCACCTGGAACCTAGTGTTCCTGGTGCAGCTTCTACAATGGCATCACTGAGATCCCTCAATGATATTTACTCTGACATGTCCTCTGCCTTTTCATGTGGGGAATGTACAACCACCAAAAGCTAGAAGTAAGAAAACAAAATCATCTCTAGGAGACCAGATTATGGCTATCAAATATTTAGGTTATGAAATACAAAGGTCTGTATAGATTACTACTTACATATCTTAAAGTCAAAGATTTTAAAATTTTAAAATTTTAAATTTTAAAACCTCTAAGCATTCTTGAGAAATTATAGGATATTTTGGAGCTGGAAGTAACCGGCCACTTGAGTCGAAACAAAGGTCAGACAAACAAGAACTGGTCCTATGAAGGAAGAACCAATCTGAGAAACCCTTGACATGAATCACTCAATGGGTGATTGAGATATGAGATTGCAAAGAATTGTGTAAGATCCATGGGAACCCTGGGGGCTCTTGTCAATCTTCTACTCCAGATCGTTGAAAATCCACAAAGAGAGATATTTCTCAATTCACAACCAGAAGCCAACATTGATATAACAGGATACCCAACATGTACTTACTACCTTCCCACTGCTGCACACTGCATATGATGCTAAATTCAGGAGCTTATGAACAGGTGAAGAGATTGACCTGGGTGCAAGACTGAAAGAGTAACACTGTCGCACCCAACATTAATAGATTGCTTAAAGTGTCTTATCACCTGGGTCTAAGTGACAATGGACTTCAGTGATACTCATGATGCTTCATGAAGCAGATAAGGGGAAATCATTCCAAACATTGGAAAAAACCAGTACTACACTGATGTCAAAACAATGAACACACACACACACACTGACACACACACACACACACACACACACACACACACACACACACACACACGCACGATGTATAATATAATGTCCATGATGAACACCACCTGAAACGAGATGCTTCATATTCAGAGTGAGTTGAGGATCAAGATCTAGGATAATGTCATAGAAACACTAAGAAGAGTTAATGGGCAAAACCGAGGGAAGATGCCATACTCAGCCTCTCAGAATAAAATTGTGTTATTTTGCAAAGTACACACAAATATGGTGTGGTGATTTCTTCATTGTACCAATAATGAATGCCTGAAGGTTAGAATATGGAGCTTGCCACTAGCTAACAATAGCGCTCTAGAGGTCTCTACAGACAGACAGGAAGTGAGGCACCTGGTCAGAATCAGAATACATGCAGAAAGTACAGAACTCATACTCCCATCTGCTGGAAAGCTAACGAGTTAAGGTGTGGAGGAGGCTTGTGCCTTGTCTCTGATCTTAGTGTTTCACTCTATATGTGACTCCAGGTTTTTATTATCTACACCAATTCATCTCTCTCTCTCTCTCTCTCTCTCTCTCTATATATATATATATATATATATATATATATATATATATATATATATATCCTGATAGTAACTAAGCCATGATTAGTAGAAGAAAATCATGTGATGGAAACATCCAGTTTGCTATATTCATATGTACAAGTGTCACAGGGATGTTTCTTGGTTGACACTGTTAATGTTTGAAATAAAATAAGAAACCACAGATGATTCCATGTAATGCTGAAAAGAAGATATATTCTTTTGTGTTTGGATAGAAAGCTCCAGAATAAATGGAAGCAAATTCACCCCAGAGGAGCAGACTCCGGGAAATAATCAAACTGAGGGGAGAAATCAGTAAAGTTGAAACTAAGAATACAATTCAAAGAATCAATACAACAAAGAGTTGGTTCTTCAAGAAACTCATCAATATAGATAAACCGTTATCCAAATTGACCAAAACTCAGTGAGCAAACATGCAAATTAACAAAATCATAAATGATTGGGGGGAATGACAACGGACACTGAGGAAACCAAGAGAATCTTCAGGTCATACTTTGAAAACTTGTACTCTTCTAAATTTGAAAATTTAAAGGAAATTGTTAATTTTCTGGACAGCTGTCACTTACCAAATTGAATCAAGAACAGATAAGCAACTTAAACAGACCTATAAACTCTTAGGAAACAGAAGCAGTCATCAAAAGTCTCCCAACCAAAAAAAAAAAAAAAGCCCAGGGCCAATACCAACACTCCTCAAATTGTTCTGCACAATAGAAGCAGAGGGGACATTGCATCACCCTTGAAGTAACACTAACCAAAAAGTGAAAGACTTGTACTGTAAGAATTTTGAAGATAACAGAATATGGAAAGAACTCCCATGCTCTTGGATAGGCAGCATCAACATAGTAAAAATGACAATCTTTCCAAAAGCAATCTACAATTTCAATGCAATCCCCATCATAATCCCAACACAAGTTTTCAATGAACTATGCATTTCTCAATTTCATATGGAGTGACAAAAGACCCAGGATAGCCAAAACAACCCTGCACAATAGAGGAACTTCTGGAGGCATCACCATCCCTTACTTCAATCTATATTACCGAGCTATAGTACTGATGACAGCTTGTATTGGCACAAATATAGACAGGTAGACCAATGGAATAGAGTTGAAAACCCTGATTACACACCTATGAACACATGATTTTTTTTTATATTTTTATTAGTTTAAGTTAGGGAACAAGTTTGTTTCACATGTAAGTCCCTTCTCCCTCTACTCACACCCATCCCTCTTCCCCCACCCCCAAACTATTCCCCATCCCATCCACCCACCACTCCCCAGGCAGGGTAGGGCTCTACAAAGTCCACCAAATCTTCCTGTGCTGGGCCTGGACCCATCCCCGTGGGTCCAGGGCCTGAGTGTATCCCTGAGTGTGGGATGGACTTATAGTAATCTGTTCCGTGCTACCGTCTCGCCAGCAAGAACGACGCAGCACACTCAGGATCCTTCTGCAGTAAAGCTTTTATGCATCTTGAGAGGGAGAGCATAAGCTTACAGAGCAGAGACCCCAAACACCCAAAAACCCATCCCTTATATAGGCTGGCAGCCGCTGCCTCGGACGTGTCACCCCTGACTGGCTGCAGCTCATCGGACCACATGATGCCACGGGAGAGGCAGAGACCAAGGGATGGAAAGTTACCCAGCGCCTGCGCACTAACTTGTAACGGCTCCCAACATCTCCCCCTTTTTTATTAATTAATGATAAGGCTTCATATTTTTACAAGCAAGTAGGTCACCCATACATTGAGGGATAGAGGCAGAGGTTGTACCTCCCAAATCATACAATAAGACTGTGTACGAGAGTCACCACTAGGCTGTTAGCTTGACCCGAAGGGCTCTCGACCTGTCCTCCGCTGTTTTTCTGGGAAAGGGAAACTGGGGCAGGCAACCCTTATGCAGGACAACATGCCTCCCAGAGAAGCCTGCATATTAGGCAACTCTCTGTGCGATGCTTTGCTCGACATCCCTCATGGGCTGCTCAAGCCAGACACTCTACCCTGTGCAATGAGCCTAGGCTCCGGGTGTGCAAGAGCTGTCTGGCTGGCGGCCTATTGCTTAAGCATCGTTAACCAAATGTCAGTGGAAGCCCCTTGTTCCAAGGCTACAAGCACTTGGGCGATAACCACCTTGTCCCTCTTAGTTTGAGCCCTGAGCCTACAGACCAGCCAGAGAAGCAACACCAATCCGCAGCAAACGACTGCACTAAACAATCCTACCCCCACCCTTTCCTTAAAATAGATGACAGCTGATGCAATCCATGATGACAGTCCCTCCATCAAGGACAGGTCAAGGCGCGTGGAGTTAATCTGGATAATAGCGGCTCTCAATTCACGCAGCGTCTGCTCAAATTCAAAGGTCCAGTTCTGCAACATGAACTGAGAAAGGCTTTTAGACAGATTAGCTGCTTTGGTAAAATTCTCATATTGGATGGAGGTGACACATAGGCCGGGGAGCTTCTGCTCACAGCATAGTTGGGCCATCTGCCATAATATGTCCAATTGTTCCTGCACTAAGTCAATGCGCTGGTTTACCAGCATCAGGCCTCCCTGTATCTGAGTGTTTGCAGAGGCCTGTCTGTCCAAAGCCTCAGAAACAGTGGCTGACAACCATTAATGGTCTGTGCAGTTTGTACAGAGGTTGATGGCGCAAGGGCAGAGACTGTAACCGATGCAGCGACTGCGGTGGTAGCCACAATGGCAACAATGATTGCAGAGATTCCAAAATCTCTTTTTTCTCTAAAGAGTGTCATACTACTAGGTGTTTCCACTGGGACGGATACAAAGTGTGGCATGTGGGTTACTACAGCTAGAGGGAATTTATCAGCATCCCAGCACATAGTATAATAACAGCCCCCTGATTTGCAAACTAGACCAAGCTCAGTATTATTAATAGTATTATTGCTCACAATCCAAATAAAAGGAGGCCAGACACACACTGGTGTGGCATTATAGTCTGTATGTTTGAAGGACTGATACTTTATATCAGAGGCAGTCCAACTAAATGACCCAGAGTTATGGCCCGACTGGAGGCTGCTCCCCAAAGACCCTTTCCAGTCAAACTCCAACCGCCCTTTTTCACTTTTACCCCCTTTAAGCATTGCCATAGGTGTAAGATCAGTGCAGCTTCCATTAATGCCACAGAGCAACCATTGGTCAAAAGGGTTAAGGTTGGATCGCATGGGGTCCAAGGATGTGAAATTAGTTCCCATACCCATATTGGGGGAAAAAGAGAACAAGCCCTCAACGGCCCAAGCAGAGCCCCTGGACTGGCATCCAGTCCAGGGTAAAGTCAATTCTTCAGTTTGCTCCCCTCTACAGAAGGGGGCTAATTTTGGCTGACGAGGTGGAGCAGTGGAGGTATTTACCACTGGAAAGCATGGTCACCATCCATAAATTACAGAGGCATTAGCCACAACCTTACCTCCATTTCCCCAGGCAGCCTCCTTGAGCCATGCTGAGGATTGATTACTTAAGAGAATGCAAGGCACATTAGCAGCACCTTGGTCAGCTACTGAGAAACAGAGACTTCCTTTAAGGGAAATAGTCCTATTTTCACAAAGCTCCTGAATCTGTTCATCCTTAGGCAGGAAAGCTAAGCCCAGCTCTTTATTGGTGGCAAAGAATCAGGGAAAAACCTGTGCATTATACATCACCGGCATCGGAAGTGGGAACATTGACATGATTCCCCAACGTGGTTCCCCCTGGACAGCTGGGGTCTTGATCATCATCAGTAACATCAGGAGGAGCAGCTTGCTCCCCCCTTTCATGTGTCTGGTCTGCTGCATCCTTCTGCTGCAGGACTGTTCTGGTAAGTCTTTCAGGGACCCAGAAAGGATTTTCTTCATTCTGTGGGAAAACACAAACAACTCCCCTGGATCTTATTAGAATAGGATCCGGGCCTTTCCATTCATTGGTTAACACATCTTTCCATTTCACCAGTTCCTTAGGTCGATGTGGGTCTGAGCAATGTTGCTCTGCTGCGGTCTGATCATGCTCATCTGAGTTTAAAAAATTTATGGTGAAGAGTGCCACTGCTATGGCAACTTGTGGCACGGGGGGCAAATCCTTTATTATTCCCCCTCTTTGTTTAATTATGATTTGAGCATGCGATGTGCGCGCTCAATGATGCCCTGCCCTTGAGGGTTATATGGCAAGCCCGTAATATGTGTGACTTGCATTTGTGCACAAAATTGTTTAAATTTCTGAGAAATATAAGCAGGTCCATTGTCAGTTTTTAAGCATTTAGGCTTTCCCCAGGCACTCCATGCCTCAAGACAGTGTTGAATTACATGGGAGGTCTTTTCTCCAGTGAGTAGTGTGGCATGGAGAACACCGGAGCAGGTGTCTATTGATACATGCACGTACTGGAGTTTCCCAAAGAAAGAAACATGAGTGACATCCATCTTGGATTTACTCCAGTATGGCGGACAGGGAGAAACTGACAACAATTGTGACATTGAGTAATGATATCACGTGCCTCTTTCCTGGTAAGAGAGAAGCGCCTGTGTAGGGTCTCAGAAGTAACATGAAAGTTGTCATGGAAGGCCTTAGCGGCTTGCAGTGGGGGGGACAAAAACCGCCGCAGCCAGCCTTGTGGCTTTATCTGCCAAATCATTTCCTTGGCTCATTGGGCCAGGAAGTCCCGAATGAGCCCTAATATGTGTAATATACATGGGAGCCTGTCTGGTTAACAAACAATCTTATAATTTGTGGAATAGAGATGCCACTCTGCTAGTGGATCTAATGACTCCAGTAAATTTACAGCATTGACCACATAGGAGGAGTCAGAAACAATGTTAAGAGGACCTGGGAATTTTTGAAGAACATCTAATACCACCAAGCATTCTACCACCTGAGGGGAAGTCTCAGCATATACAGGTAAACTCCTGTATACCACCAACCTGTCTTTTAACGGAGTAGGAGAGGTGACTCGGGGAAACACAATAGGATGAGATGCAGCAAAGTGCAACAAAGGGTGTCTAGGGTAATTATCAATTTTTCCCAAAAAGGTGGTGACTAATATGGCCCAATCATCAGAGGTGGCGGCCAAAATCTGCACTAGAAGAGAGTTATAGGGAACAATTAAGGCCGCAGGATGTCTGCCAAAATGGCTGACAGTGGCCTTCAGGCCCCTAAGGGCAAGTTGAGCTATGGCAGCAGGTACCAGTCAATGATCTTCTGAGGAGAAGCATAACAAGGGCCCATTTTGCCACAATACTGCAGTGGGCAATCTTTTTGTTTTAAACACACAAAGGGAGAAAGGCTGAAGTAAATCAATGTGGTATAGTTGTGCTTCTTTAATGGCTTCTTCCACTAAACGGAGGGCCGTCTCCACGGCGGGAGTCAAAGAACTGGGGGAGGCAATATGGGTATCCCATTCCAAAATATCAAACAGAATATCTTTAAAAACGGTCGCAGCCAATTTATGTCTCCCAATAATTTTTGAAAATCATCTCTATAAATCCTTAATTTCTGTAATTTGGACCTTTTCCATAGCAATTTGGAGGCCCCAAAGTTGTAAATTTTTAAGCAGTAAAGGGTAAGCCTCTCGAAGAATCCTTAAATCCCTATGGCACATGAGCACATCATCCATATAATGGCTCACAATCAAACTTGGATATTGTTCTCTTATTGGTCTGAGAGCCTCCTGTACATATAATTGACATATGGTAGGGCTATTTGCTATGCCTTGAGGTAACACCTTCCATTGGAATCGCTTATCAGGGTCCATATGATTAATGGAGGGGACAGTGAATGCGAAACGCGGCCTGTCCTGAGGAAACAAAGGAATAGAGAAAAAACAATCTTTGATGTCTAATATCAAATTCCAATTTTTGGGTAATGCAGAAAGCATGGGAAGACCTCGTTGCACTGCACCAAGGGAAGACATTTGCTCATTAATAGCTCTTAAATCAAGGGGAGGTTGATGGTTCTGCGACAAGATTGGTTACAGCCTCTAGTTTTTCAGGGGTTAATGGGAACCCATACCGGATCCTCTGTCTTCCATGGTTTGGGCCGTGCTGCCCCATTGGGTCGGGGGATATAGGTTCTATCCGCCCTTGTTCTAGGCATCCTAATCCTTTTTCTGATTCGTACCCCATTTTTCTCATGATGTTGATAGCTTGTGGTGAATATTCATTAGACAAAGCAAGCCCCATACCCTGCATGATGTCACGTCCCCATAAGTTAACAGGGAGAGGGAGAATAACTGATAGTGGAGTGAGAGCGATAACCCAAGCCCTGTAAAGAGTGTGATGATTCTGTAACCGGCCAGGATTTTGGCCACCAATGAGAAGAGATTATACTCTTGTCTGCCCCTGTATCTAATATACCCTCAAATTTCTTGCCATTAACCCATAGAGTCAATTTTGGTCGATCATGGAGTTGAACAAGTAGGCTGAGTCCTGTCCTGAGGAGCCCATCTGCCTCTTTCCTGCATCCTGATAGGGGTCGCCTGGGAGGAGTAGCAATTGAGCTATTCTGTCTCCTTGACTGATGGAAAAGATCCCATTTGGGCTGAAGCATAGAACCTGGATCTCGAGGGAATGTTGACTGTCAATGACACCCGGGTGAACAATTAGTCCCCGTAGTGTAAGCGACCCTCTACCGAGAATAAGACCTATACTCCCTCTCGGCAATGGCTTGGGGGTTTGGACAGGAACGGGCTGCACGCCCATCTGAGGCATCAGTAAGAAGTCGGAGGCGGCACGCAAGTCCATTCTTGCTCCGACTCCGGGGGGGGGGAGGGCGAGGGTCCCGTCTGTCACCCTGGTGAACCTGTTTCCATATTTTGGCGGACCCTGGGACCGAGGGCCCGCTGCTCCATTTTTTGGAACCTCATTTATTGTTGTCTCTATAGGAGGGAGAATCCTACCTTTTATATCTCTCACAGAGCGGCACTGAGCGGCCTTTGCCGCAACGAGTGCAAAGAGTCGGTGGACCTCTCTCCCTATCTGGCATTTTACAATCTTTTCTCAGGTGTCCTGCCTTTCCACATCTAAAGCAAGTTCTTTTATCCAGCCCCTTAAGGGGGTACTTCTGAGACTGTAGGATGGCAGCAGCTAACCCTGCATTAGTAAGGGGTCCCCCAAGTTCTCTACAGACCCTAAGCCAATCTTGTAATCCTTTGTTTTTTCTCGGGGCTATAGCTGCGCGGCATTCTTGGGTGGCCTGTTCGAAGATTGCCAAAGATCCGTCCTGCTGCCTCTGTCATCCTTGCTACAAAATCGGAGAAAGGCTCCTGGGTTCCTTGAATGATTTTAGTAAGCTGATGTCAACCCCTCCTTTCTTGGAGAGCGCCTTCCAGGCCCTAATGGCCGTGTTGGCGATTTGTGGATAAGTGCCCCAATGACAATTTGTTTGATCAGCTGCAAAACGACCCTGGCCCGTTAACAGGTCGAATGTCCATAGTTGTTGTTCAGGAGTTAAGGCCATCGCGTTAGCTCTGGCCTGCTCTTGGGTGGCCTCATGCCAGAGTGCTTTCCATTCCATGTATTGGCCCATGCTGACAAGGGTAGCTTTTGCGACCATCTGCCAGTCAGATGGTCAAAGCATTTAGGGCAAGTCTATCCAATTGTGCAAGAGTAAAATTGGCTGTGACTCCATATTTCCTGACTGATTCTGCCAATTCTTTTATCTGATTATATTCCATGGGTGCATGCATCCGCTCTCCCTCAATGCCCTCAACGATGGGAAAAGCGAGGCGCAGCTTTCTTTTTACCTTTTCCAGAAGAAAAGAATAAGACTTCGGGCGCATCTCATAGGGAGGGGGCGCCGAAGGAACAACCTGTGAGAGGGCTGTTTGAAACTGCCGTCTTCGAGGTTTTTTGCTATTTTGTATATGATCATCCGGATGGTATCTTTCTTCCTCATATTTAGCAGCCTCCTCATCTAGCTCATCTCCTGAGCTTTCAGAGTCATCAGAGCTATCAAGATTTAAGGCTTCAAGCTCTTGCACAGGGTATAAGCCAGCTCCTCCCTTTGATTTAACAACAGGAGGAGGATCCCTAGGATCTGACAAATACACCCCCTTGTCATTAGACTCACGGGGGGGGGCTTCTTCCTTCTTGTGGACTTTTTTTTCTTGCGCGCGCCCAACCTCTCACTACGTTCGGTTTCTGACATGCTATCCTGGACCTCTTCAAGGGTGCTACAACAGCGAAAAAGATCAAGATAGCTCCGAGGACAAGCCTCGACACCACCTTCCCAAGGTGGCGACAATCCCAAGCCAAAGTCCAGAAAAGACATACCTCTCCGAATCGTACCTCCCTGCAGTTCTGAATCCTGCTTGTAGCCAAGGGGTCTCCGATGGTGCTGACGATGATGAGGTCTCGATTTCCCGGGTTTCGGCACCAGTTGTCCCGCGCTACCGTCTCGCCAGCAAGAACGACGCAGCACACTCAGGATCCTTCTGCAGTAAAGCTTTTATGTGTCTTGAGAGGGAGAGCATAAGCTTACAGAGCAGAGACCCCAAACACCCAAAAACCCATCCCTTATATATGCTGGCAGCCGCTGCCTAGGACGTGTCACCTCCTGACTGGCTGCAGCTCATCGGACCACATGACGCCACAGGAGAGGCAGAGATCAAGGGATGGAAAGTTGCCCCGCGCCTGCGCACTAACTTGTAACGGCTCCTTACAGTAATCCACTACCGAGGCTCCCTGTAGTGCAGAGACCTCCTTATTGACATCCATGTTCAGGGGTCTGGATCAGTGTTGTATTGGCCTCCCAGACAGCATCTGGGGTCGATGCGAACACATGATTTTTGACAAATAATCCAAATATATGTGCTGGAACAAAGAACATATTCAACAAATGTTGCTGGCATATCTGGATGCAAACATGTAGAAGACTACAGATAGATCCAAGCCTTTCAACCTGCACAAAACTTAAGTGAAAATGGATCAGAGACCTCAACATAATCCCAGCCACACTGAACCCGTTAGAAGATAAAGTGTGAAATACACTTGAATTTAATCGTTACAGGAGACTGCTTCTTGAACACAACACCACTAGCCA
The DNA here is from genome assembly GCF_003668045.3 of Cricetulus griseus. NCBI lineage: Eukaryota > Metazoa > Chordata > Mammalia > Rodentia > Cricetidae > Cricetulus > Cricetulus griseus. The sequence continues at coordinate 72,719,954 of NC_048597.1, read as the reverse complement.
GTCACTGAGATCAACAATTAATAAATGGGACCTCCTGAAACTGAGAAGCTTCTGTAAGGCAAAGGACACAGTCAGCAAGACAAAACAACAGCCCACAGACTGGGAAAAGATATTCACCAACCCCACATCTGACAGAGGGCTGATCTCCAAAATATACAAAGAACTCAAGAAGCTAGTCTCCAAAATACCAAACAATCTAATTTAAAAATTGGGTATAGAACTAAATAGACAATTCTCAATTGAGGAATCTAAAATGGCTGAAAGACACATAAAGTGTTCAACATCCTTAGCCATCAGGGAAATGCAAATCAAAACAACTCTGAGATACCATCTTACTCCTGTCAGAATGGCTAAAATCAAAAACACCAATGACAGTTTATGCTGGAGAGGGTGTGTAGAAAGAGGAACACTCCTCCACTGCTGGTGGGAGTGCCCACATGTACAGCCACTTTGGAAATCAGTATGGTGACTCCTCAAGAAAATGGGAATGATCCCATACCACAAGATCCTACAATTCCACTCCTAGGCATATACCCAAAAGAAGCACATTCATAAAACAAGGACATCTGTTCAATGATGTTCATAGCAGCACTATCTGTAATAGCGAGAAACTGGAAGCAGCCTAGATGCCTCTCAACCGAAGAATGGATGGAGAAAATGTGGTACATTTACACAATGGAAAAACAATGGAATATTGAAATTTTCAGGAAAGTGGATGGAACTCAAAGAAACCATTCTGAGCGAGGTAACCCTATCACAAAAGACAAACATGATATGTACATACTCATATGTGGATTATAGACATATAGTAAGGGATTACCATCTGACAATCCACACTGCCAGAGATTCTAGTAAACAAGGAAGTCCCTAAAAGAGACAAACTTTGTCCCCAAGAGAATGGGAAAGATTCTCCATCCCCTGAGCAAATTGAGAACATTGGAAAAGGGGGAGGAAGCTAAGAGTGAGAAGGGGAAAAAAGGAAGGAGGCAGAGTTCATGAGGAAGCAGAAAGTTTGAGTCTGGTGCAGATTAAAAGAAAAGACATGATAAGTAGAATTTTAGTTGGAGGTGTGGTAGAGGAGGAAGGGAGGGAGAAGGGAACTGGGATTGTCATTTAATTCAATCTTGTTTGTAATTCAAATATATAAATTTAAAAAACTAAAAAAATAAACAAATTATGCTTACCTTCATACCCTTTCCCCATTCTCCAGGAAGCCACTTTGACCACATCCAGAGAGCATCTCTTGCTTCACTGAGTTCTGTGGTCATAATTCACTGTGACTCTTTTGTATTTCATCCCCCCCCCCCGACATCCCATCTAATTATGTACAAATTTTAATAATCCTTGGATGGGGGAATAACAACTTGGGGCCTGTAGGAAAAATGCTGTGAAGACAAAAATCATATGTCGATGTCAGGAGATCAATCCAGGATGGGAGCAGGCAAACATAGGAAGAGGCTGGTGGGAAGCATGCGGCTTCTGTTCTTGGCATCCAGGCCCTGAGTTAGCATCTCAGGACCAGTGCAGATTTCCCAGGCAGCACTGAACTGCTGTGTCTTAGAAAAAGCAGGAGCCACAAGGAGGATATGATCTTCTAGTATGTGTACCCATGCCTCCTAATCCCAAAATGTCCTTCAGGGAACTATTGCTCTTTCTCCTGCTTGGCTGTGGCCCCTGTCACCACCCCACACACTCATCGCTTACTTTTCTGCTGCCACACTGGAATATCCTCTAGACAAATCTCCTCCTCCTCCTTCAGATGCTGCCCTTTCCTCCTCCCTCCCTCACTGCTTCTCTCCCATGACATAACCCCCTTGCCCCACACCACTAGCTCCCCTCCTCTTCCTGTGCCTCTTTACCACCTAAGAGTCAAGAGTGCCAGACTGCTTTGAATCTGCTCATTGAATCTGTTGACAGAAAGGAGGGAGCATTTGATCAGGACCCAGAGTCATGCTGGCACTTACTTTTCATGTGTGGACTGATAGCAGGATGGATTCCTCTTCATGGCCAGATGTCTAAGGGACTGGTTTCACTGTCCATCCATGAGAGCTGCAGACCAATCAAATTCATCCTCCCTCTCTGCATGGAAGGATGTTTACAGAGCTTCTCTGCTTGCTGGAGGTATAAGGCATATATGAGAGTTTTGGGGCACACCTCCTTTCTATTCTGGCCTGGTTCCCTCCAGTGTGTTTTGTGTCCTACCAGGCCTAACACAGACCTGTGGTTTAGGCACCAAGGGCCTGTGCCTCATCCTGGACCCTTGAAAATACACATAGAAAGGACTATTTAAGTAACTTGGATATAGAAGGAATTAGTAAAGACTTGCTCTGTGCTACCACAGCTCTCTCCACCAGATTTATCCCTTCCTAAACCATGCTAATTTCACAAAGCCTGGCTTCCTCCCAACTTTGCCTGCTCCTCCCCTGGTAACATTGTCTGCTGTCTGCTTCTAGCCCAGTTTGCCCAGACTCCTCCCCAGCAGGATTCCCTGTGAAACTAATTCTAGGTTAAGAGAAAATGTAATGTTTAAGTCCTACGATTTGGTGCAGCCTATCAGTTCCAAAGAGCCTTTGAAAAGGAACCATCAAATACACATGTGAATGTTGTGGTCTTGCTGCACCATTTCCTAGAACCCCATTTCCCATTCCTTTGTCTCCCTTACCTGGATGTTGTACCTTCTCTACTTGGGGCGAGGAGACAGCAACATAACCCTCGAAACAGGTTCCTAAGCTGCCTCCTCACCCCTTTCTAGCTCCTTCTGTTGTCGTTGTAGGTGGCTATTGTTGCCTCCAGGAGGTCTTCCTTTGTATATGGAGATGGGAAGTCGATAGTCAACATGCCCCTAACATTTTCAAATTGGTTGAATCCATGCAGATGATTGGACACAAAATACCTGAGATACCCTATCATTTGGATATAAAGGTCACTCAAGTACTGACTTGCTTTGTTCTCTATAATGTTGGCATCATCATGTTGTTCAGGGTTCATGTCACAATTGCTGTCTTCTCACCCGAAGAATACATCATGTGTTGTAGAACAAGTTTTCATCTCCTCCAGCTCATCCTCTTGATATTGCTCAAGAAGCAGCATTTTGTGTCTCCTCAAACATTCTGAATGTGTTTAAACATTCACTCTGTGGAGCAGAATTCATATGTGAGTTAATATCAGATGTGTACATCATGTGAGATATACTTAGAGAAGTTCTAGATACTTTCTTCATTTACCTCCTGGAATTATTGCCTGGCATTGGTTGTGGTGGTTGTAAAAGTGTCGGCAGAGACAGGTCACTCCATCTCCTCTTGAGTGGAAATTGAGGGAGTGTTATATGATGTGCAGGCCTCTTGGTTTTACATCTCATGCTTCAGTTTTGTATTTGCCAATGATATATGTATTTTTCTGTCATAAAGGTGGTCATTTCATGCAAGGACCTCAAAATATCTGTTTGTGCAAGCTTTTTCCAAATTATACTCTTCTAGTTGGCTCAGGGAAACATGAACTTTTTACCACACTTGAGATAACCCACATTGAACCTGGTGATGCAGATGCTGATTGCTCATTGACATCAGTAATATCCATCCATGATATTTCCTCTGTCATGTCCTCCATATTTTCAGGTGGAGAATGGCTCCACCTCCTAACGCAAGGAGTAAAAAAAAAATACAAAATCATCTTTAGGACACATTGTTATGGCTATCACGTTTAATGACATGAATCTCAAAGTACTCTCAAGAATACGAATTATTCACCTTGAAGTCAAAGATTAAAAAAAAAAAAACCCAAAGCCCTAAGTAATTATGAGGAAGTTTAAGAAAGTTCAGATCTGGCAGTAACTGGACTCTTCAGCTTAAAACAATGGTCAGAGAAAAAAAAATCTGTTTCTTTGAAAGAAGAATAAATATTGATATTAATTACCCAAAGCAAGATAGTGCCTGAGATCCCCTGACATCTCCGTAATAAGCTCACTCAAGTACTGACATGCTTTCTCATCTAGACCACTGGCAACATCATGTGGTTTAGTTTTGGTGGCACAATGGTTGTCTTCTCGCCTGAAGGATACATCATGTGTTGTAGAACAAGAAGTGTTCGTCTGCAGAATTCATATGTGAGTTAATATCTGATGTGTACATCAGGTGAGATATACTTACAGATTTACCTCCTGGCCTTCATTGCCTGGCATTGGTGGTGGTGGTGTGAAAATTGTCGGCAGAGCCAGCTCACTCCAGCTCCTCTTGAGTGGAAATTGAGGGAGTGTTATATGATGTGCAGGCCTCTTGGTGTTATGCCTCATTCGGCTGTTTTGTATTTGGCCACTCATATATATATATAAATTTTTTGGTATATAAGAGGTCATTCGTTCGAAGAGTCTCAAAGAATCTCTTTGTGCCTGCTTTCTCTAGATCCATCTCTTCAAGGTGGCTCAGGGAACATGTACTCTTGACTACTCTTGAGATAACCCACATTGAACCCGGTGATGCAGATGCTGATTGCTCATTTGCATCAGTCATTGACATCCAGGAGAGTTCCTCTGCCATGTCCTCCACCTTTTCAGGTGGAGAATGGCTCCACCTCCTAATGCTAGTAAAAAAAAATACAAAATCATCTTTAGGACACATGGTTATGGCTATCACGTTTAATGACATGAATCTCAAAGTACTCTCAAGAATGCGAATTATTCATCTTGAAGTCAAAGATTAAAAAAAACCCAAACCCCTAAGTAATTATGAGGAAGTTTAAGGAAGTTCAGAGCTGGCAGTAACTGGACTCCTCAGCTTAAAACAAAGGTCAGAGAAACAAAATCCGTTCCTTTGAAAGAAGAATAAATCTGAGAATCCCTTGATATGAATCACCCAAAGCAAGATAGAAAATATTGAAACCAACAAATCAGGAAAGAAACTCAAATTACTGCTGTCAAATCAGATCAACTGTGTCTGTTGCAAGGAATCAGTTATAAAAGTCTACCCGATCCACTTTCTGAGTCCAAATGCCCTGCAGTCATCAAAGCAACACCTTCTCTGCAGTGTGAGGACAAGATTCAAACCAGCCATTGCCTTCAATAGGCAGGGCCTCCAAATCCTCATAATGACTCCAGTGAGGTCACTGCAAAAAAATTATCAGGCTATTCACAACCCAAATATTTTTTCCTCTTTGTGTCTTTCAGGAATGCATTTCTTTTCTCATGCCCATAACCAGTCCCTAGAGAGAAAACACCACAAGGTTCATAGTTCTTATGCATGCTCTGGCTCTCCATGGACAGGAAAATCCTGGAAGGAGACTTGGGAAGGTGGATCTCAAGCACGGTATCATGGTGTTTGCAGATTCCATTGACTCTAATAATCCAATTTCTCCTCATGAGTTCTGCCAGGCACAGGTTACAGAGCCTCCCCTTTACAGCACCTACTGTTAGATATCAGGAAATTCAGAGGGGTATGAGGTTGTGAGCCCTCTATCATTCCCACTTTAAGGAGGACACTTTGGCTATAATGAGAGCAGCAGCAACACCAAGAACGGACTCACTGTATTTTGTAATGACCTGAGTAAGAGATGTAATATTTCACTAGATAGAGAAGGAGCACACAGATTTCTTTAATGTCCCTTTCACATAGACCTAATGCCTCTGACTGCTACAGACCTCTTAGTTTCGAAATTGATGTTAACTCAGTTTCATCTTATATTCTTATTTATAAGAATCCAAGTGATAGTACTCTTGCCTTTGACACTGCGATGCCATGAGAAAATGTTCTGTCACTCAGATACCCCAGGCCATGTTTTGTCTCATGAGTGGCATGATGGCAGGGGAAGATGCTTACTATGATATGTAACTTGATGAACACAGAAAAATGCCCTTGGAAGTCACAAAGCTGGTGGGTAGCATCCAAGAGCATGACATAGTCAAACTCCTTATTTTTACAGCTAATTACACTGACAGAAGTTTTAAGGTATAAAAATAAAACAATGGACAAAATGACAAAGATAAATGAGTAGATAATAGAAAAGGGTTGGTAATAAACGAAAAACAGAAGCAAAAACACAAAGTATATCCAAAAGTATAAATGGTAAATCAAAATCCAGGTGCCAAACCAGCACCTAGTAAGCACACTCACTGTGTTAATGTCAGTACAGACCAGGGATGTTTAATTTTGTGTGCAATGGTACATAAGGTCATACTACCATGGCAGCTATTCAGGGGAAATGGTTCCCAAATTTAAATTATAAAAGTAATTATGACTATCATAAATACCTTATTTTCCATATTATAGTGGTGATGCCAGTAATAAGAATTACAGAGATGTGGCTTGTAAAAATTCATTTATCATGACAAAATTCTTTTTACATGCATTTATTGTGTGTTTCCCCTTTGTGCATGCTTTTGAGTTTATAGTTATGCACATGCATGCCATGGTATATTAATGAAGAAATGAAGACAACTTGCTTGTCTCAGTTTTTTTTTTTCTTTTTCATTCCAATGTATTGGATATAGCGATGGAACACTTGTCATCATATTTTGTTAAAAACATCTTCACACAGTGAACCATCTTCCTGGCCCCTTAGCACAATTTTGAATTTTCTTAATAACAATTGATAAATGCAAAATCATTGTAACATCCACATGACTTTAGTTGATAGGAGTGATGAAAGCCATGTTTCATAGAGTTATCTCAAGGTCATAACGTTAATTCTGATAAAAGACAAAGCATGGAAATTCAGACAATTCTGTATAAATGTGTCAAAGGCAAAGACCTGTGTCAATGTCTTGGCTCAGATCATTAAATCTTGACTCTGAGCCTGCCCTTGCAGTGTTCATGTCTTCAGGGACACTCTTCCTGACTGTTCTGAATGGCATAGAACCTTCCCTGTCTGCATGTCATGAACACAGTGGGTTTAACTATATGGTCAGCAGCTATTCAGATCTTAGACTCTAAGGTATAATGGGAACAACTAAGTCTAGGGATCCTTCCTGTTTATTTCCCAAGGTCCTTTTAGTACTCAAGGAATCATTAAGACCCCTGGGTCTGCAGTTTCTTCTCTAGAACTGAAGGAAGTATCAGACAGTGCAGAGATATTTCTCATATCTGGATTATCTGCAGACAGTGTCCAGTTCCTATTCTCTATTCCATGGCAGTAGGAGCAGCTTTAGTTCCTTAAAAGTCTAAGGGATGTGAAGTACAATTGCACATATCTTGGATCTGAGCACTTTTTCATAGAGAAAATTCTGTGGCAACACTACTGCCCTTGCTCCTTCCTCAGCAAGAAGATACATGGGAGGAGAATGCACAGGTTATCCCTCAAATTCATTCAAATTTGGGAGCTCAGGGAACATCATAGTACTTGGTATAAACTAGCACTTTGCAGTCATACAAATGCTGAGTAATGATGCCAAGTATGACCATCTACAAAGAAGTTAGTTCTTATTCCTCATGTCTCTTTTCCCCTGGAAGGCAGGGATTCTCTGTATTGCTTTGGAGCCTGTCCTGTAACTGGCTCTGTAAAGCAGGCTGGCTTCAGACTCACAGCATTTTGCCTACTGCTGCCTCATGAGTGCTGGGATTAAAGGTGATCGCCAACAATGCCATGTGTAAGAAATACATAAGAAATCAGATTTTACTATCCTAATACTGAGCTCACTTCCATTCCTTGATGTCTGTTCCCTGTGACCTTTTCTGTGATTTTCCAATGATAGAAGAGTCCATATTCTTTTCTTTTTTTCCATCATATTCTTTTTCTTTTCATATATTATTAAATTTTTAAAATAATTAAAAGCAATTTTATGTTACATTCCAATCTCAGTTCTCTCTCACTCCTATATTCTTATTCCCTTCACATCTCCCTATCCCAGCCCCCTCAACACCTCAGACAAGGTGAGCCCCCATGGGGAATCATAAAATTCTGTGACATCATTTGGGCCAGAACTTAGGTCCTCCCCTCTGTATCTAGGTTGAGAGTTACCTTCTGCTCCCCCTGGAGGGTTAGCCTTGCATAGACGTCATCATAGTTTATCATTTGCTTTGGGATAGTTTCTTGCTTCCCCCGCCCCCGTGTGACTTGGCTCAGGTTGTATTCCTCTATGTGGTCTCAGCTCCCAAAGTCCACAGCTATGCTACAGATAAGTACTGAAATACATCAGGAGGTCCCATAGATTTCTGAGGTGTCCTCACTGAAGCCCACATTCCTGTATTCTGTGTTAGTCCCATGATGGTATCCCAGCTATCAGTCTGGAGAGCAAGAGCTCCCTGTTGTTAGGTCAGCTGTTTCTGTGTGTTTCACTACCCTGGTCTGGATCCCTTTGCTCATCACTCATCCTACTCTGCAAATGGATTCCAGGTCAGTTCAGTGATTAGTTGTGGGTGTCTGCTTCTTCTTTGACAAGCCACTGGATGAAGGCCATAGAAGGCATATAAGTCAGTCATTAATCTCATTATAAGGGGAGGGCCTTAAAGGTAGCCTCTCCTGTGTTGCTTAGTTTGATAGTTAGTGTCATATTTGTATATATGCAGCCATTTCCTTGTGCCTGATTAATCTGTAAACCTAAAAATGTCTCCCACTTTTATGGTATCTCCTTTCTTGTTTTCTTCTATTCTTCCCCTGAGTCAACCTTTTTGATCTCTCATGCTGAGTAGTACTCCATTGTGTAAACATACCACATTTTCTCTATGCATTCTTCAGTTGAGGGGCATCTATGCTGCTTCCAGGTTCTGGCTATTACAAATAGTACTGCTATGAACATCATTGACAGATGTCCTTGTTGTATGGATGTGCTTCTCTTAGGTATATGCCTAAGAGTAGAATTTCTGGACCTTGTGGTAGACTGATCCCCATTTTCCTGATTCCCAAAGTGGCTGTACAAGTTGGCATTCCCACCAATAGTGGAGTGGTGATCTCCTTTCTCTACATAATCACCAGCAAAAACTGTCATAGGTATTTTTGATCTTAGCCATGCTGAGAGAGGTATCTCAGTCTTGTTGATTTGCATTTCCCTGATAGCTAAGGGTATTGAACACTTTATTATGTGTCTTTCAGCCATTTTAGATTCCTCTATTGAGAATTATCTATTTCATACTGGACCACAATTTTAATTGTTTGGTGTTTTGGAGACTAGCTTCTCGAGGTCTTTGTATATTTTGGAGATCATCCTCTGTCAGATGTGGTGTTTGTGAATATGTTTCCCAGTCTGGACGCTGCCATTTGGTCTTGCTGACTGTGCCCTTTGCCTTACAGAACTTCTCACTTTCACGAGGTCCCATATATCAATTGTTGATCTCAGTGTCTGTGCTACTGGAGTAATTTTCATGAAATAGACTCCTGTACCAATTCAGTCAACAGTATTTCTCATTTTGGCTTCTAATAGGATAATTAGGCAGGATATATGTTGAGATCTTTGATCCATATGGAGTTAAGTTTTGTGAATGGCAATAGACATGGATCTAACTGTAGTCTTTTACTCCGGTAGGAGGTTCTGTTCTTACTTGGCCAAGACTAGGAGTAAGTTAGAAAATGATGGTCGTACTGTTTATACTCAGGGTATTTCTGGATCAGTCTACATAAGGAAATTTATAACGCCACAGACTCAGTATGAACGTTTGATGTGATAGGCAGACATAAACATAGAGTGGTATGATGCTGCTGCAACAATCGTTACTTCATCACCGTAACTTATACAAGCAACACGGAAACTCGATTTTTGGCTTGAGTGTAAAAAGTGTGTATCATAGAGATTACTAGCTCTAAGCAATTGTTACGACGAATGTACATGACAGGAAGCAGTCTTAGTCAAAATTATTTTGTCCCCTGACAGTGGTTAAGTGGCTGAGCTAGCTGTGATTCTGAGAATTTGATCTTGCTGAACTTTAATATTCTTTAGGGCAATTTCCAAATTTCATAAAGCAGAAATAAAATCCTTTTTATCCTCTGAATATCTCCATATAAAGTCTTCTGATCGATAATGTAAATATCTATACATTTGCCATTAAATATCTCTTTTAGCAGCTAAAGACATGATATACAAAGGTGGTTTTGCTCTTTTTAGTGTCTCCCAGGAGGTTAATGATATATACAATATCTTTTTTCACCCCAAGGAAATTTCAACTATTAAAGTCCTTATCATAAGCTCCTGTGTAGGGCAAAATGGCAGCTGTTTTCTTATTAAAATACAAACCTTTGTACCTTAGGGGCTGCCACCACTTCCCATCAGTCATGTAATAAGTTCTGCCTAATTCAACCTTTAAGTAATTCCAAGCTCCCACAAGTTTTTTTTTGTTGTTGTTGTCTTGAGGCAGGTTTTCTCTGTTGCTTTGGAGGCTGTCCTGGAACTAGTTCTTGCAGACCAGGCTGATCTCGAATTCACAGAGATCCACCTGCGTCTGTTTCCGGAGTGCTGGGATTAAAGGCATGTGGCATCAATGCCGGCTTTCCACTAAGTTTTCTGAATTATTTTCTTCTTGAGCTTCTCTTTTCCTTTTCCTATTCTTCTAGTAAGACAACTCTGCTTGATGAAATTTATTCACAATTAATCTGAAGGTTTTATTTTCTGTTTTAAATATTTCAAATAGAGTTCTATGTAATGTGGGGCTTCTAGCAGAAATGTTTATATCCTGAGCCAACTTAGCAAGGACCTTCTCTGCTCTGACCACAGGCAGAAACAAAACTTCAGTGATAGCATTTTGTACAGATATTGCTGGTGACGTGCTTTTAGTTCCTGGAACCAAAATATCTAGAGGTACTCAATCATTCAAAGTAACCAATATCTGAACATTTGCTGATGCTGAGAAAGTCAAACTAGTCATAAGATAAAAGAAAAATCAGAAAACAGCCCACCATAGACAGCGAGACACAGTGACCATCTTGTCTTTTGGGATCCTGCCAGTGACCTCCAGGAAACTTAGCGACGACAAGCACATGTCTCAGGCCTGGACATGTCTTTAGCTATATTTGCTTCATGTCACACAGAATCCACTGGAGTGGGTAAGTCAGAGAACATTCAGCCTGACTAACCCAGCAACTACCCAGACAGAGAACCAGAGCTAGGAGTTGGCACATCCCATCCTAGACCCCATCTGTTACCTGTTGAAGCTTGTGAATGGGCTGGTCCTGCAGACATAAACTCATAGGATCTTCATGTTCAGGACATAAAAAAGGTATCTAACAAGAGCCCCAGTGAGGGCCCAGTATATATGATGCAGGAAAACAAAGAAAACAAAAACCAACACAATGACACCCTGTAATGAACTCTAGCATGTAACATAATATGAACTATAGGAATGTGTGACACACTGTGTCCACTACAGCTTCCACAATGAGATTTTTCTTTTCTTTATTTTCCTATTGTACTCTTTTCTAAATTTTTTCTTGTATTATCCTGGTGGGGGCATCATTGCAAGTGTGTAGGGCATTTGGAAGGGACAGGTTAATGAGTCGAATCAAAATGCATGATGGATAATCTAACAAAACTCAACAAAAAGTTTAATTTGATAAGCATGTACCTTAATTAAGGTTTCTATTCTGTGATAACACACTATGACCAAAATCACCTTGGGGAGAAAAGGGTGTAATTCATCTTGCAGGTTGTGATCCATCATCTGGAGATCACATGAACTGAAGGCAGGAACACAGAGGCAGTAACTGATTCAGAGGCTGTGTAGTAGTGCCGCTTAATGGCTTGTTCCCATGGCTGGCTCATTCTGCTTCAAGTACCATGCATGACCACCTGCCCAGGTGTGGCAATGCTCATCGTCAGCTCATCCCTCTGATATCCATCAATTAAAAAAATGTACCACAGGCTTGCACAAAGCAAATGTGATGGAGGTATTTTCTCAATTGAGGTTCCCTCTTCACAAACAACTATACCTGATATCATGTTAACTAAATAAATCAACACAATTCTCACGTGGGTGTTTGTATGCATGTTAATGTGTTTTAGGAGTTGTGAAAATTTTGAGTGTCTAAATATGTACAAGAACCCTCATTAAACCCCCTCTCCCCATACATCCAGCCATCTGGCTTTCCCTAGAGTCCAGGTCATGTGTGCTTGGGGCAGAAGTGTATGCAAATAGCCAGCTGGAGTGACTCAAAGCAGGAAGTAATGACCTTACCTTGACCTACTTTCCATGAAGGAATAGCAGCCACCATGGGCCTGAGGTGGTACACTCTTAAGAACAGGCACAGCTGATTCCATAAAGATGACAGCTGTTTTGCTAAGATAGTGCTATAAAAACACTTGCATTTGCCTCTTGTATGTACTCTTGCGGGTTTTGAGCAGTAGTTGCTGCATCCTGGAATCACCAAATTACACCATCAAGCCAACCCCTTATGAAAACCTAAATTTCAGGGCCTACATGTTCATCATGACCACAGCACTGCATAAAACATGAGGAAATGTTCTCTAATCCTACAGGCAAACACCTTGATATTCCATCATGGGAAGCTGAAATCAGAATATCTGCATACAAACCCTGTAATGTCTGATCCTGGAGCCAAAATCATTCCCCAGCTAGCCCAGGCTCTACATAGTCACTAACAGTTTCCTGTCACCATGATCCCCAATTGTGACAGATGCCCTATTCAACATGAAAATCATGTCTACAGCATGGAAGGCCTTGGACTAGTTGTGAGGTCTGGAACCTGGTGATGGCTAAATTTCCAGAAGGTTTAGGTGATGAAAAGCAAAGAGGAGCAGCAGAACCATGGAAGCTGTGTCCAGTACAAGGAAGAAAGGAGAAAGTTTGAGTATTGAAAAAGGTAGAGGCTCTAAGCTTTCCCCATCCCAGTAATGGGCAATGTTTTGTAAGAACAGAAACTATACATTTCATTTACCACTTTTTTATTGAAAGTATTTTTTATCCCCTGAAATCTGATCCAGGATTCCCATCCTCTGAATCCTCCCTGATCCTTTCCAGTTCCCCATCTATTCATCCCAACAACGTCTTTCTCTCTCTCACTCTCTTGCAAACAAAAACAAACAAATACAAAAACAAAAACACAAAATAATTCATGTCAGAATGAAAGAAAACAAAAAGGAAAAAACCCAAAGGAAAACATCAGGAGAAACACAAATGCAGACATATAACCAAGGAAAACACATAATCTGAAACCATAATATACAAAACCCTTTTGGCTAAAAACAATTCCCAAACAAAGCCTTATGAGACAAAACATCTTCCAGAACACCACTGTCTGGTCCCCATTTCCCTCTGCATGGGCACTCCTGGACTCAGGTTTGATTTGCACAAATGACAGTGACACCAGTCTCAAGGTGAACAGTCAAACATTTCCCTTTGTCATCACTCAGGCCAAGCTGACTTGCACAGTTAATCCCAGGTCATGGTGTTTGTTCACCTATCTTCAGAAATAGATGGCATTTTCCAGCCACACTACCAAGAAATATCATCATCAAACTGCCATTCATCAAGCTATGACCACACCCTATTAACTGATAAAAGCAGCCTATGAGACATTGGAAATGCAGTTGCTCAATATGTACACCCACCAGCAAAAGGGCAAGAGCAGTTGGCCACAGGGCACATGAGCAGTGCTGGGTCAGTGCTCATTTTTGATATAAATTTATGTGATGGTGGGGAAGGAGTGTGCATGTGCATAAAAGCAAAAGCTGTTTAGGGATCCTTGGCAAAAGAGACAGTTGCATGTAATCATGAATACCCTTCATCCAAGTGGTTTTTAACATGTACCCAGTATATGCCAAGCAGAGTTTTGGGTGTTGCTACATAAGCCAGGGATCTACCAGGGATCTCATCTCATACAGCTCCATTACATTATATCCGTGCCTAAAACACTGCCCAGTGCACTCCAGGCCATGAGTACAAGTGTAAATAACTATATAAAGTCCATCTGGACAGTGCGACCACCACCTACCATGCTGGAGCTGTTAAGCTAAGACAGGATCCTGCATGAAAACAAGTGGCCAGAAGAAGGCACTCTGGAATATACTGCTGGCCAGGACCCAATACACACCTTTTTTTTAGGCTGCTGGAAGAGCCTAAAAAGTAGTGGTGTTGGACAGGGCCATCCACAAGGATGGAGGCTACAACAGTGCAGAAGCTAGCGCTTGGGGAGAAGGAAGTGCTGGAAACTGAGGAGATTAAGCTGTGCTAAGCTGAACAGGCTGAACATGCTGCCATCCACCCTAATATTTCTAAATGAAAAGGCAATGTGTGGGGAGTCCATAGCATTCTCTCTGCAGGTAAGCATGCTTCAGGCCTCCGCTGTCCCTCCATTGGCTACTCTGAAAACTCCTGTATCTCTGTACTGGTTTTCAGGTTACTGCCTCAGCTGGCCAGGCTCATGTGGCAGGGCTACCCTGAGTCTTCAAGTTTTCACTGAGCATCATATGTTGTTCCCAGGATCATGGCAGATTTTCTGATCTGATGTGGCTCACTTCCATGTCTTCCAGATGGTGAAGTGCCTGTGTGCTGAGCAGCAACTGCAGAACGATCCTCAGAACTTTGTGTCCGTATTCCTGTCTAAATCAGGGATTGGAGTATAGAGGTGGTCCTGGTACTAACAGTGACGGGAGACAAGGATGTGAGGAGGGGAGGAGAACCGCAGGCTGGCTTGTCTCAGCATGGCTCAGCCTGACTGGGAGTCTCCTCCCAGTGTTGGCAGAACAAGCTGCCTTCCAAGGGACCTTAGATGACTCCACCTTAGGCATCATGCTGCTGGACCAAGAAGCCTGAAAGAGATAAAATGTGGTAAAGTGCCACATGGCCCAGCAAATGGGGTATCTCAGGACTGGGTGCACAAATAATCTCATGACCCATTGTCAGTCTGTGAGACATGGGGACACTGTCCCACCCACTTTCTGCTCATCTTGTGGCTCTCTGGCCTCTGTGGCCAACTCTGTCAGCTATGATCAGAAACAAGGCATCACTTTCCCCAGCCCTATAGCCACTCCATTTCTCAGACCTTCAGCCTCTGCAGTACCAAGTGCATGTGTCACTGACCTGAAAATGCTCCTAAGCTTCTGATCCTCGAATCATTGGTTAATGGCTTTTATAAACAAACCAGCTGCTGGGATAGACACAGATGTTGTAAAATGACATGGGAACCTGGATTTGGATTTTTGATCCAGCCAATATAGGTAATTCATGAAGGATGCAAGGAAAAGGCATTTTCTCCCATGCTAATAGGAGACTCTCATTTCTCCTGTTGACACTACCAGCATCCCATGTTAACTACACCGGTGCATAAAGCTAAGATAGTGAGGAGAACTGGAGCCCATGTCACCCCATGGAGTCACCTCAAAGTTCTCCTGGAGACACACATATAGAGACTCACTTCTCTGTCTCTGTCCTCAGAGAAGATCATTGCTATGCAAATATCTACTGTCTGGGAGTTTGCAAGACTGCTGCCAACATTATCCTAGGCTGAATCTTGGAAAATAAACAGCTAGAGTTAACATGCCTTTTCATGCAGCAGAAATGCTGCTGGGCAAGGAGAAATCAGCTGAGAGCCTGGTAACACTAAGCAGGTTTATATTTGGCAATGCCCTCTGGTGGCCAGTAGTGGAGATGTGGCTCCTGAGCAGATCCCACAATCTGGAGCTCTATGGCTCTGCACACAAACCAGTGCTTTCTGTAGAAATAGACCTTCATATCTATCCAGATGAACAGCGTTACTACTCTTTCTGGTATTCTGGTTCCTTTTAGTTATTATGGATGGCAAATATCATGATCATGAACTGCATTCAATGGGTAGCAGTGGAAAATAGTATCTTTGAAGATGGTGAAATTGAAGGAGTCTACTTCCTCCAATAGATGCACCACACAAGCTGCTATATGTGAAACAATTACCTCCAAGACAAAGCCAGAATATAGATTATAGTCTTGCACACACTGTATTTAACTCTTTAGTTAATCTGGGTCATGTTCAAGCAAGAACACCACTATGCCTTATATTTAGAAAGGAATCCTCAAGTCCTTATCCATGATGAGCGATTTACACCACATGTGAAATACCCTAAATGGAAGATTCCCCAGGAATGTTTTGCTTTTCATCTACATCCATTGGGAAATCAAAGAGTCTGGACATCCCAAGGTTCCTACATCCCAAACTAACACAATTTTAAGCAGCTTCGTCACCACTGCAAGGGTCTACATCCATGATTGAGTAGATATGGGCTAACATGACTGGTTAAGAATGTCTCCTACAGTCAACATGAGATTTTTCAAGTTGTTGAGGGAATGCCAAGACTCCAAATGCAATGAAGATGGCAGTCTGTGGGCTTAAGTGCATCTTTATATATAGGCATCAAAATGTCTGGGAGAACACCTCCTGCCTCATCCTCTGGCTTCTTCAGTGGTGGAGTTGCTTCCCCAAATTTACTGTGTAAGGGAAATATACACATATCAAAACTCTCAGAATTTCAGATTTGATCTGAAGAACTTCATCATAAATCTCCCAGAAAGAAAAGTTGAAGGCAGTTTTCACCACAAGTTCACCCACACCAAAGGATGAAGGGGTCCTATGACAGTGTGCTAAGGCACATTCCAGACTTATATTCCCCAAGCCAGTGCAGAGATGAGGTTAAATTTTACAGCTACTGGCCTCCTTACAAATTTTGCTAGCACAATCCTAGCTGGGAATCTGTATGTTCCAGCTTGAGAATTAGGATTCTAAGAAGCCAACCTAGAGGAGTGAACAACGCTAAAATATAAGAGAACTGGGGGACATTGAGAGGAGTGAGCCCACATTCTCCATTATCTACTATCGAGGAAAACACCCCAGTCTGCAGGTTTTCCGTGTATAATATTAGGGAAGACATGAAGCCCTAGAAATTGTCTATTTCCCATTTCATTCCTTACTTGACTCTGGTTGTTTGGAGGGCTGTGACAACAGTCATTTCACGTGAGGTGACCCACATCCAGATAGCTACATGTTGCATGTTTCTCTCATGTGTGAATGTTAGCTTTGAATCTTCAGATGTATAAAGTTCATTTGGAAAATCCATAGAATTCAGGAAATTAGTGAAGAGCTGTGTGTGTAACTTCAAGGGAAGGGAGATGGAACTCAGTAGTATAGAGGGCTAAGGGGGAGTAAGAGAACAGGCATGGCTAAATAGCACTGGGCATACGAAGGCAGTATAGATGAGGGAATACAGAGGTATATATAACAATAATGGCATTTTGAAAAAGGGTATGAAAACCTACTAATGTAGATGCTCCTAAAATGTTTACATATACATGTTTTAAAGATTTAATTTTTAATTACCTTACCTTTAAATTAAAAGTTAATTCTATAATCAAATCACAGTTCCCTCTCCCTCTAATCCTCCAGCTTCCCCAACCATGTCTCTATCCCAGCCTCCATCTGCTCCTCAGGGAAGCTGAGGCCTCCAATGGGTGATCATCAAAGTGTGTCACATCATTAGGTGCAAGATGGAGGCCGTCCACCTTGCATCTTGGCTGAGAAAGAATCCCTCCATAGTGAATGAGCCCCAAAATGCGCTAAACAAATACTGGTTCCACTGCTTAAGGCAAGATAGATTGCCCAATCTCGCCAGCTGACACTCATATTCAGAGGTCCTGGTTCAGTCTTATACAGGTAACCCAACTGTAAGTCCAGAGTTCATGAATCCCACTTATTCAGGTCAGACATTTCTGTGGATTTTTCCAACATGATCTTGACCCCTTTGCTCATCACTCCTCCCTATCTACAACTGGATTCCAGGAGTCTGTCTCAGTGCTTAGCCTGAATCTCTGCTTCAGTTAATGCGTGAAGTCTCTATGATGGCATTTAATGTAGTCATCAATCTCAGTATAGAGGAAGGGCATTTATGGTAGCCTCTCCACTATTGATTAGATTCTTAGTTGGGGAAATCCTTGTGGATTTCTGGGGATTTCCCTAGTTGCAGGTTTCTCATTAAGCCAATGAATGCAATATTTATCAACGTATATCTTTCCATGCTCTCTTCTATTCCTTCCAAAACTCCACCTTCCTGATTCCTAATTTTCTCCTCTCTACTCAGCTTTTGTTCCCCTCTCTCCCTCACCCTACCCCATACTCCAAATTTGCTCAAGTCTACCTGTCCCTTTCTCCTTCTCGGGGGTCCATATATTTCTGTCTTAGGGTTCTCCTTGTTTCCTAACTTCCCTGGGGTTGTGGATTGTAGTCTTTCTATCCTTTGCTCTATGTCTAATATCCACTTAATATGCACTTGGGTGCATAATATGTTTGTCTTTCTGTGTCTGGATTACCTCACTCAGGATAGTTTCTTCTAGTTCCATCCATTTGCCTGCAAATTTCAAGAGATCTTTTATTTTTATTTTTTTTCTGTTGAGTAGTACTCCATTGCATAAATGTACCACATTTTCTTTATCCATTCTTTGGTTGAGGAGCATCTAGGTTGCTTCCAGGTTCTGGCTCTTAAAAATGATGCTTCCATGGATATATTTGAACAGATATCCCCGTGGTATGAATTGCATCATTTGGATACATGCTAAGAATGTAATTATTGACTCTTCAGTGACATCAATTGCTATATTACTTTGTAAATGCCATAGAGTTTTCTAAAGTGACTATATGAGTCTTCATTCCTACCAGCAATAGATGAGTGCCCCGCTTTGTCCACATCCTCCCCAGCACATGTTGTCATTGGTGGTTTTGATTTTAGCATAGCCATTCTAAAAGTTATAAGATGGTAACTCAGAGTCATTTTCAGTTGAATTTCACTGATGGCTAAGTGTGTTGATCAATTCCTTATGTGTGTTTTAGCCATTGGAGATTCCTCTGTTGAGATTTCTCTACTTTGATTAATATTCCCATTTTTTAGTTGGATTAACTGGTGTTTGGGTGATTAGAATTTTGGATTATGTGTGTATTTTGTAGGTCAGCCCTGTGTGAGATGTGGGTTTGGTGAAGATCCTTTCCCATTCTGCAAGCTGCCTTTTTGTCCCGTTGACAGAGTCCTTTGATTATAGAAGCTTCCAAATGGAGTTATCTTATACCAGGGTGACAGTGCTTCCACTAGACACCACAGACTAACAAATAAGCATCCACATTCTAAGAATGGGTTACCTCTTTGGACTCTCAGAATCCTTTTACTATTTCCTATTTCTCTGAGCATCGGGCCTGATTATAACTTACAGTGTTTGGGGATGTGTTACTGTTCCTCTCTTCTACATAGAAAAAAGTAAACAGCTTCTAAGGGACAATGAAATAATCAATATAAAATGAGATGAAACTATGTAACAAGATAAAACAAAAGCTAATATAATGGAATATGACAAAACACACAAACAGAAGATTAAGTTCCCAAGAGAAGGCACATGAATCAGATATAGATGAAAAGCCACACTCATATAAACATTAAACTGGAAGCCAAAATTTGAAAACAAAATACCTGTATGTTAAAAACAAAAAGAGAATATCTGTGTTGTCATCTAATAAAAATAAAAGTGAAAAGTAAGACATTTTAATAGATATAACTAATATAAATAAAAACCATGACATAACATACTTGGCTGTCTTTTATTAATTAAATGTATTCTTTGACAAGTGGAAACACATATAGAATTCATTCTAATTATTGTTACTTATTCTGTCTTGAGAGTACCCACCTCTAGAGATCCCTTTGCCATATTGTTTTGTTTGCTGGTCCAATGAGTTTAAGCATTGCCACTTGTTTGACTGTGAGATGGATTTGTTAATTGGAACCTGGTGACCTCACATTTGAACACACAATTGAAGACAATCAAT
This sequence comes from Cricetulus griseus, assembly GCF_003668045.3. Lineage (NCBI taxonomy): Eukaryota > Metazoa > Chordata > Mammalia > Rodentia > Cricetidae > Cricetulus > Cricetulus griseus. Next base: position 72,700,253 of record NC_048597.1, on the reverse strand, counting down.
TAAACTCTCAAAGAATGTTTCTGTAGTAATAGTGTGTGTGTGTGTGTGTGTGTGTGTGTGTGTGTGTGTGTGTGTGTGTGTATGCTTGTGTGTGTGTGTGTGGTCTATAGATCCATCTATTATAAATACTGGCAGATGATAGCCCAGTCCTGTGCAGGTGTAGTTCAGGTAGCTACAACAGCTTTCATTTAAAAGGATTGCAATGGCTTGTTCCATGGAAAGCTGGCAGTGTGCAGCCCCTCTCCTTATATTACATTCTCTGTGACATCTGCCACAGTGTTGCTGAGCTCAGAGCAACTGATATAAACATCTTGCTTTAGGCTCAAATCTCAACCATCACTTATTTTCACCACCTGCTAAGCCAAGGGTCTCTGCATTTACCATTGTTCACTGCAAAGAGATGGAAATGTTTCTCATTATGTGTGAAGTTAGCATTTGTCTACGGGTATATAGATAGATATTTAGAAGGGCATTTGATGCTATGCCATTTATGTAGACAACAGTGTTTAGTTCTCCACTATGGCCTATTATTTCCCCAAGCATATGCTTTTGACCAGGATTATGATGCCATGCATGGACTCTCCTCTCTGGAAAAGGACTCAAATCTAATCAGAGAGTAGTTGGTAGATGCCATTGTAGCAATTGAGTGCAATAAGAATAGGAGATTCAGAGCTGTTGAGAGTATTGGAGCCTTTTCTACTCCAGTAGCCTGTGTAGTATCTTCTGAATCTATGAAAGTCAGCCATCATAGAGGAGGCTTTAGCTATTTTCTCTGTACCTTGCAACCAAGATGTGTGATGTCTTAAGTTCTTATCATCTAACTGTGGAAGACAACCAAGATTCTACCTTGTGTTTTACAGGGTTGGGGAACTGAATGCATAACAATTCTTTCTGTATGGCAGAGGTGGCTTCATTTCTGTGATCACCTCTGTGATTCTGCACATCTTAAATTTGTATTTCTATTTCAATTTGGTATTATAGTTGGTATTGGCTAATGGATCCCCAAATATTGCAGGTTATAGAGCATATTTCCTGTTACTGCTTTCTTAGAAACTGGCTTTTCTTTACCTTCTTCACGCACTATTCATATTAGCCTTGTCAAGAAGCCAAATCCCATGTTCCCATGTCATTTGACAACATGGGTGTCTATCTGAGCTGCTGGTTTGGTTATAAAAGCCAATAATCAATGCTTTGTGGATCCTAAGCTAAGAAGCATTCTCAGGCCATTGACACATGCACTTGGTACTGCAGAGGCTGAAGGTCTGAGACCTGGAGAAACTGCAAGCCTGGAGATGGGATGTCTTGTTTCTGCCCAAACATACAGAGTAGCTCCAGAGGCCAGAGAGCCACAAATTGAGCAAAAAGAGGATGGGCCTCTGTTGCCATGCCTGACAGACAGAGGATGGGTCATGAGATAATTTGTATCCCCAGGCCTGACAGACCCCATTTGCTGGGCCATGTGGCCCTTTAAGCCATTTGTATGCCTTCCAGGTTTCTTTTTCTTACAGTGTGATCCCAAAGGTGGAGACAAGTAAGGTCCCTGGAAGGCAGCTTTGTCTGCAGACCCTGTGAGGCGACTCACAGTCAGGCTGAGCCATTCCAAGGCAAGCCAGACTGTATTTCCCCGCCCCTCCCCCATCCCTGCCTCCCTTGACACTGGAAGTACCAGGCCCACTTCTAAACTACAGTCCCCGATGTAGACTGAATATGGACACGGAGTCCTGAAATTGCTCGGCAGTTACTGCTCAGCACGCAGGGAGTTCAGTATCTGGAAGCCTTTGAAGGTAGTCACATCACATTCAGCAAGTCCACCATAGTCCTGGGAACACATGTAGTGCTCAGTGAAACCTACAAGCTTGGGGAAGACCTGCTCCAAGTGTCAGGCCAGCTGGGCCTCCACCATGAAGATCATGACAGAGATGCAGTTGATTTCAGAGTAGCGTGTGTGTGTGTGTGTGTGTGTGTGTGTGTGTGTGTGTGTGTGTGTGTGTGTGTGTGTGTGTGGTAGGGGGGCATGCACGTATGGGTCTTGAAGCCGGCTTACCTGAAGGAAGAATGAGCTTGAAACCCTGACCTTTCCCTTCTTTCTTGAATACATGATGGTACATGGCAGCAGCAGCCGGCTGTTGAGTTTTGCACAGCTCCATCTCTTCGGGTCCAGCACCTTCTCCACAAGTTCTTGCTTCTGCAGAGTCCCCTCCTCCAGCCCTGTGGATGGCCCTAGTCCAGTACCACTAATGGCTGCTAACTTTACAACAACTGAAAAAAGGTGAGAGTTGTCAGGAGGCGGCCAGGAGACTCAATAGCTCCTCCTACTGCCCACTCGTAAACATGCAACTTCCATGCAGTTCCCAGCCAGGAATCTCTACCATGGAGAGGTTCTGGAGAAATATTTAGGTAGTTTTATTTTTTCGTAGGCTTTTCTTGAGTGTCTAGTGTTAACAGGGTAGTGTAGTAGGGATGGTCATAGTGTGGTGCAAACAGCACCCAGAATAATGCCTGGCATATATTGGGCTCCTGGTAAATGCCCGTGGGATGATGGACATACATGACTGCATGGAATTATCTCTTTGCTGAGAGGTCCCTAAACCTCCTTTGCTGTTATGAGCAGACACATTCCTTCCCCTGGAAAGCATAAATATATCACCAAAAGTAAGCTGACAGCAGCACTGTGTATGCCACTGTGTGGCCAACTTTTCTAGGTTCCTATGCTCAGTGAGGTTTTGTATTGCGCATGTGCCTTTCCCAGGCATTAAAGGCCTTTCTCTCACGTGGCAGGGGGCGTGGCATGAAGGGTCCGTTTGATGTTGTTATTTCAAGGTAGTGTGGCTGCCTGGATCGTGGTGTTGTATTTCTGAAGTTAGTTGGACCCATACAATGACCAGAGATAATCTCTGCAAACAGTTTGGCATGTATGGTAAGAATAGAAAACGTTTGACTAGCAACCATGACATTTCTGTCACTGCCATCTGTGTAGAGTGGACCTGAGGTGCCAGTCCAGGAGTCCCCAAGTAGAGGGCAGGCAGGAGGGAAGAGAAGGGGCATTTAACATTTGTACTGTGACACTATGGGAGATGTTTTGTCTGTTAATGCTTTGTTTGGGCATTTTTATTCTTACTGGTCTTTTGGTTATACATGTTATGATTACTATATATCTGTTTTCATTGCTGTTGATTGTCTCTCTCTTTGTGTTAGTTGTGCTTTACATTTTTTTGTCTGTTGGCTTGTTTTGTTAAATATTGATGTATTTTTAATGTGTCTCCTGTGTGTGTGTGTGACAGAGAGAGAGAGAGAGAGAGAGAGAGAGAGAGAGAGAGAGAGACAGAGACAGAGAGAGAGGGACAGATAAAGTGAGGGAGGCAGATAGAGAGAGAAGGTCTTGGGTTTGAATAGTTGGCTACATGGAGAGGATCAAGGAGCAGAAGAAGTAGTGGAACTTGGACCAGATATAGGGCATAAGAATTATTTACAATGAATAATACATGCGATGACTTGTCTCCATTCTTAGAAAACATTGTGTGTTACTAGGATAGGGAGAGTTCAGAGCATCTATTCAATACTCAGACTTTTCTTTTCTTGCCTGCTCTGGAAACAGCTTCCCTGGATCTGCTGGTCCTCTGTGCTTCTAACCACATAAACTTTGTGAACCTTTATCCAGTGACTAAGAATAATCCCTGAGATGGATTTGTAGCTCTCCCTGCTGTAGACATTACTTTCCATGTTGAATGGGGCATCTGTAACAAGTGTGGATCACTGTGACAGGAGGCTGCTAGTGAGTGTGAAGAACCAGTACTGTCTCTGGAGAACGATTTGGCTCCAAGAACAAACATTGCAATGTATTTGTGCATCTAGTCTAACACTAGCTTCCCAGGGTGGAAGGGGCAGGCCCAGTTCTCCTGCTGTCATATCCTTGGTGTCAGCCTACCCACACCCACATCACTCTATTAAATTGGAAATCCTAGCATGAAATTGATAAAATTCTAGTTATAACTGAAACCCTGACATTAAACCAAGAAGCAGTACACACATTAGACCAGCCTTCAAAATAAGGGCATTGAAATGGTACCAAAATCTTTTCACAACTCTAGAATCCTTGGATACAGATGGATCCACATCAGATATTTAACAGACAGTAAAACAAGAATAAATCAATGCTTCCTAATTATTAAGAGAAAAAACAGAAGTGGAAGGAACACTTTCAGACTCCCCTTTGAAGCCAGATGCATTCTATTAAGGAACTTAGTGGAGACTCTAAAAACAAGAAAAACAACAAAAAGACAAAAATAAAATCCTTTAGTGGTATAGTAGGAAGTGGCAGTTTTTCCTCTAGGGTTATGAGGTGTCCATCCACTCGTTCTTGTATAGATCTATAGAGCAGTGCATGAGTTCCCTAACATTGAATTGATTTTGTTCCAATTAGGAATGTGTTGTGTGTCCCCAAGATGCATGTGCCTCTATGATACTGTTAAGGGTGGCTTTTTATACCTTTTGTGTAGTTGTCCACCTTTTTATCTTGGTAAGCCAATTGATACCATGTGCTCCTTGCATAGTACCTCCCAAATTCATGAGGTTATCCATCCAGGAGGCAGCTTCATAGATGCTACTGGATGGTTTTAATTAATATATAGGTGCAGGGAGTGCAATATCCCACTATGTGGAGTATAGCTCTAATACAATGTGTTTCTATGTGTTCTTTACCTAGGTATATAAAATGGGATTTCCTCTTTCTGCTCAAGCATCCTCAGTATTACTTCTGCCCCTTATCCTCTCCCTATGCATTCTTCTTCCTCTTCCTTCACTCTATGTATTCCTCCTTCCTCTCCTTCTCTCTCTAATAGTCACTTCCTCTTCCACAGTCAAGCACAATCTCCTTTCATTGTTGCATTCATAGCACCTGTGTCCTGCTATTTCCCTCTCCGAAGGTACATCTACTTTTCCCATAATCCTCCCTTCCTACTTTCATGGATACTGTGGATATTCAAGATAAAAGTTTAGACCAACAAGATTAGATTCTAGGATCTTCAAATAATCTCTTTAATTTCTGTCAATTTGTTTGCAGATATCATTGTCCTTTAGAACTGAAAGTTAACGCATACTTAAAAAATATTTTCTTCATCCATTATCAAGTTGAAAGATAGCTATAGGGTGCATTTCTTCCTTAGATATTGTGGATAGAATGATGAAGGATATGTTTAAATAAGTACACCAGTAGTTGGGTATCAAGCATTTTTTGCATAGCTTAATGGAAAACAATATTTAAGCCTTTTGAGAAATTTCCACACTGATTTTCAGATGGCAGTACCACTTTGAAGCCATCCACACTGGATGAAGTTTCCCTGTCCATTCATGGGAATTTGTTTTCAGCTCTAGTGTAGGTTTGAGAGGATTTTTTTTTAAAATTTTTATTTAATGTCTACAATATACGATGAAAACATGGAATTAAATTTCTGATTGAACTTTTTCATTTTATTTTGTTTTAATAGGGTACAATATTGTTGGTAACAAAAATCAACTGATAGTTTACCAGTAGAAAATATTTTAGTCAACAGGTGACAAAATCACAATTTAAATGCCACTTTTTTTTTTACAATAATTAATGCTCCTTCCCAACTAACATAGAGGTGTTTTAGTCTATAAGTCCTATTTAATTCAATTGTGAAAATTTATGTGTCTCCATTACAATCACACTGGTATCATGGAGGTTATCTGTGGTAATTAAGGCTCATTGTTGGACTTGTAACTTCAGGAAATACTAAACATTAGGTTGAAAAATCCTTACCTGGTAAAGTAAACAGTGCTACAAAGCTGAAACAACAAGGAAGTGTAGTTGTAAGTTTTCTGTTCCACCTGCTAGTTCCCAAATAGGTCAATTATAATTGAAAATTGTTTGGCTGCCGGGTCATGCTTCATAGTGGCTAGCTCTACCTCTAATTTTATATCTTTCTAATGATGTATAATTAACCATGATGATTGTGCCCTCTAACCTCACATCTTATCTCTCTGGTGGCTACATCCCATCCCTCTAACCTTACTTTCCTTCTGTCTTCATCTCTGTTTGGATTTCCTACCTAGTGAAATTCTGGCTGGCCATTGGCCAATTCAATTTTATTTACCCAGCATTAAAAGCAACATGTATTCTCTGTATACAGAAGAACAACCCCCATCATGAACAGCAGAGTTGAAGTACAACTTGTTGACATCAACAGCAGAACGGTCTGAGTATAGGAGTCCTCGAAAGTACCCTTATGCCTGTCCATACCTGTACGATGTGATAGAAAAATGAAGATGGAAAAAGTACAAGCTATCGGAGGTAATTCCAGCTTCTTCTTAGACCAGGGTACTCTGGGCTGCATCATTATCTCATATCCAGGGACCTCACACTAGAGTAGGCACTAGTCATGTGCTTGAGTTCTCCTTAAGTCCTCCTAGTTATTGATTCACTAGTTCCTGAAAGCACAAGGCAGGTAAATTAATGACGCTGTCCAATGGAATATAAAATAGGTGGTAACACATTTAGGCTTGTGTGCCAAGACTTCTTGCAGATCCACAGAAGCTAATTTCCTGATCCTCACAAACAGCGGAGGACTCAGTCTTCAGGACATCATGTCTATTAGGGTTACCATATGTGAGCACCTGTCCTGAAGAAATCCCAGAGTGACTAAAATATTCCTTTAAGTCCAGAGCAACCATCACCATTCATAACTGTTCTTCTGACCTAGGATGAATAGACATGTCTTTATATAGAGAGGAGGAGGCAGATGTTCGGGATGCTGTGTTTAAATGTGCTTAGAGTAGTGAGGCAGACCTGGATAAAATCCATAGGAGATGACACAGCATGGCTGAGAAAAGACAGCAAATATCAATACAGGGTTTGCAGCCATTAAGCAGAGTGCAAAACTGGCAAAAGGCCAAGAAGGCATGTGTGGCTTTCAGGCAAACATGTCAGTGTGTTGCAGAGTTATTTCTCCACACTTCTGCCCAGTGTCGCTCTGACATTACCCACTCAGTTGTGGAAATTTTTTTGGTTGAACTTTTGCAGAATCAGCGTTAAGACCAAACATGCATGTAATTGATATAAATCAACACTAAAGAGCTAGGGAAAGGCAGAATTTGAATAGAAATTGGAGGCAGTGCAGTGACCCAGTAAAGCCAAGTTCGGAAACAGGTGATGGTGCAGGGTCCAAGATGGGTTGTTTGCAGTGACTAAGGAAACAGAGTATGTCTGAAACTGCTTGAGGTGACTAATATATTAATCACAGGTGATGTGAAACATGGGAGATGATTCAGACACAGAGCTTCACAAAATCATTCTCTCTTAGTAAGATGCACCAAGCAGAGAAGGATATTCATATATTTAACAGAAGAGTGCCCACTCTAAAGGATTGCTTTAGGCATGTTCAATGAGAAGCATTGTGTTGTAGTACTCATTGTAGCCATTGTTGTTTGTTTTATAACCACTTAGAATCATCGAATGACAACTAAAGTATTATGAGCAGAATCGGCTTCAAAAGCATCAGCTGTTGCAGATGTGAAGAAGGAGCAAGGTCCAGGATGCTGAGAAACATGCACTGCTTTCTACTGCTTTCTTGTCTGTCACCTTGAGAAACAGAGCTTGTCTGACTTGAATGTAATATTCATACTTCCCTCATCCAGTCACAACACACAGATGTGCAGGCTGCCTAAATTAGCTGATACATATTTAGATCCATAAAACAGCTGGTGTCTGCTGAAAAAAGTCATGAGGACCTAAACAAGGGACCACCACTCCACTATTGCCTCTCAAGAGTCATTTCTTACCAGAAGGGTAGATGCTCGCAGACAAGGCAGAGCAAGCACATCTGCACAGTATGGCATCCACCATTTAAACCTGACCCAAGAAGGAATGTGGTGTGTTCACTTTAGCTGAAGTTCAACTTCACAGGGTATTCACAGTTGGATAGTTTGGAAATAATTTTGAAAAGAAATTATACTCAGCACAATATAATATAAACAATATAAGAATGTGAAAAGATGTAATGGTAAAAGACCAAGTAACATATAGTGGGAGAAGTTTTGGAAGAAAATGATGAGTCACTCTGTCTGCCAGTAGGACTAGGCTGAGAAAGTTGCCATGTAGGATTTGATCATGGCTAAGGGTACAAGATTGGCCAATCAACTATATACAGGGCAATTTGATAAGCAGTCACAAAGTACCATCCTTCTACAGAGAAAAGAGCTCAGTATGGATGGTTGTTGTAAGACCAGGATGTGGAAATTCATATTCTGCCACAGGAGATACACAGTGAATACAAGTTTATTAAACCTGAAAGATACTGAATGATTAGACCCATGCAAACCTTGTCACTTGGTTGCCCCTGGTAAGTCAGCATTATGCTCCCTATGGGAAAACTGGGCAGGAGAAGACTGCAGACAGCTCACACAGCCAAGCTGCACACTGTACTACCAGCTATCATCTACTGCTCCTTGACATTAGGTTTCCTTCTAATCCTAACCCCAAAGTTGTCACTGACCTCAGAGAATTGCCAAGTAAGCCAATGTTGTCCGGTCATTGATGTTCCACAATCCTTGTCAAGCCCTGCTTACCTATTCCCAATAGAAAGAACTATCATATGCTTTACACACAGAGAAGTAATCTCCCACAGGGACATGGAATTCATATGTTTGAATAATCTTTGAATGGCTGAATAGAAACTTGTGGCCTGAAGAAAGAAGGCCCTGAAGACAAAGACACATATATCACCAGATCAATCCAAGATTAGGACAGGCAGACATAGGAGAGGTTTTTTATTATCTACACCAATTCATATCTCTAATATATATATAATATATATATATATATATATATATATATCCTGATAGTAACTAAGCCATGATTAGTACATGGAATCTTAAATAAAAGGGCAATGTGTAAGAACATGCCAGTGAGTTTTACAATATAACACAGTAGAAGAAAATCATCTGATGGAAACATCCAGTTTGCTATATTCATATGTACAAGTGTCACAGGGATGTTTCTTGCCTGACACAGTTAATGTTTGGAATAAAATAAGAAACCACAGAAGATTCCATGTAATGCTGATAAGAAGGTATATTATTTTGTGTTTGGATATAAAGCTCCAGAATAAATGGAAGAAAATTACCACAGAGGAGCAGACTCCAGGAAATAATCAAGCTGAGGGGAGAAATCAGTAAAGTTGAAACAAAAAATACAATTCAAAGAATCAATACAACAAAGAGTTGGTCTTCAAAAAAATCAGCAATATAGACAAACCATTACCCAAATTAACCAAAAGTCAGTGATCAAACATGCAAATTAACAAAAACATAAATGATTAGGGGGACATAACAACAGACACTAAGGAAACCCAGAGAATCTTCAGGTCATACTTTGAAAACTTGTACTCCACTAAATTTGAAAATGTAAAGGAAATGGATAATTTTCTGGACAGCTGTCACTTACCAAATTGAATCAAGAACAGATAAGCAACTTAAACAGACATATACATTCTAAGGAAACAGAAGCAGTCATCAAAAGTCTCCCAATCAAAAAAAAAAAAAAAACCCAGGGCCAGATGGATTCACTGCAGAATTCTACCAGAAATTCAATGAAGAGCTAATACCAACATTCCTCAAATTGTTCTACACAATAGAAGCAGAGGGGACATTGCCAAACTCTCTTTATGAAGCTACAATAACCTTGATAGCTAAGCCACACAAAGACACCACTAAGACAGAGTACTACAGACCAATATCCCTCATGAACATCGATGTAAAAATTCTCAATAAAATACTGGCAAATCAAATGCAAAGACACATCAGAAAAATCATCCACCACGTTTATATAGGCTTCATCCCAGGGATGAAAGAATGGTTCAATATATGAAAATCCAGCAATGTATTCCTCCATATAAACAGACTGAGGAAAAAACCCACATGATCATCTCTTTAGATGCCAAAAAAGCCTTTGACAAAAATCCAACACCCCTTCATGATAAAGGTCTTGGAGAAATCAGGGATAACAGGAACATACTTCAACATAATAAAGGAATATACATCAACCCAAGAGCCAACATCAAATTAAATGGAGATAAACTCATGCAATTCCTCTAAAATTTGGGACAAGACAAGGCTGTCCACTCTCTCCATACCTCCTCAATATTGTCCTTGGAGTTCTAGCTTGAGCAATAAGACAACAAAAGGAGATCAAGGGAATACAAATCAGAAAGGAAGAAGTCAAAGACTCACTATTTGCAGACAATATGATAGTCTACTTTAGTGACCGGAAAATTTACCAGGGAACTCCTACAGCTGATAAACACCTTCAGAAAAGTGGCAGGATACAAGATTAACTCAAAAAAGTCTGAAGCCCTACCAAATACGGTTGACACATTGGTGGAGATAGAAATCAGAGAAGCATCACCCTTTACAATTGCCACAAACAACATAAAATACCTTGGAGTAACACTAACCAACAAAGTGAAAGACTTGTACTGTAAGAATTTTGAGTCTCTAAAGAAAGAAATTAAAGAAAATACCAGAATATGGAAAGAACTCCCATGCTCTTGGATAGGCAAAATCAACATTGTAAAAATGGCAATCTTTCCAAAAGCAATCTACAGATTCAATGCAATCCCCATCAAAAGCCCAACACAAGTTTTCACTGACCTAAAAGAACAATTCTCAACTTCATATGGAGGAACAAAATACCCAGGATAGACAAAACAACCCTGCACAATAGAGGACCTTCTGGAGGCATCACCATCCATGACTTCAAGCTCTATTACAGAGCTATAGTCCTGAAAACAGCTTGTATTGGCATGAAAATAGACAGGTAGACCAATGGAATAGAGTTGAAAACCCTGATATTAACCCACACATCTATGAACGCATAATTTATTTATTTATTTATTTTTATTAGTTCAAGTTGGGGAACAAGTTTGTTTCACATGTAAGTCCCTTCTCCCTCTACTCACACCCATCCCTCCTCCCCACCCCCAAACTACTCCCCAACCCATCCAACCCCCATTCATCAGGCAGGGTAGGGCCCTCAACGGGGGCTCTGCAAAGTCCACAAAATCTTCCTGTGCTGTGCCTGGACCCCTCCCCATGTGTCCATGGCCAGTGTATATCCCTTCTTATTGACAATCATGTTCAGGGGTCTGGATCAGTCTTGTACTGGCCTCCCAGACAGCATCTGGGGTCGATGTGAACACATGATTTTTGGCAAACAATCCAAATATATGGGCTGGAACAAAGACATATTCAACAAATTTTGCTGGCATAACTGGATGCAAATTTGTAGAAGACTACAGATAGACCCAAGCCTTTCACTCTGCACAAAACTTAAGTCAAAATGGATGAAAGACCTCAACATAATACCAGCCACACTGAACCTATTAGAAGATAAAGTGCTAAATACCCTCGAATTAATCAGTACAGGAGACTACTTCCTGAACACAATACCAGTAGCACAGACATTTATATCAACAATTAATAAATGGGACCTCCTGAAACTGAGAAGCTTCTGTAAGGCAAAGAACACAGTCAGCAAGACAAAAGGACAGCCCATGGACTGGAAAAGATATTCACCAACCCCACATCTGACAAAGGGCTGATCTCCAAAATATACAAAGAACTCAAGAAGCTAGTCTCCAAAACACCAAACAATCTAATTTAAAAATGGGGTACAGAACTAAATAGACAATTCTCAATTGAGGAATCTAAAATGGCTGAAAGACAAATAAGAAAGTGTTCAACATCCTTAGCCATCAGGAAAATGCAAATCAAAACAACTCTGAGATACCATCTTACTCCTGTCAGAATGGCTAAAATCAAAAACACCAATGACAGTTTATGCTGGAGAGGATGTGTAGAAAGAGGAACACTCCTCCACTGCTGGTGGGAGTGCCCACATGTACAGCCACTTTGGAAATCAGTATGGTGACTCCTCAAGAAAATGGAAATGGGTCTACCACAAGATCCTGCAATTCCACTCCTAGGCATATACCCAAAAGAAGCACATTCATAAAACAAGGACATCTGTTCAATGATGTTCATAGCAGCACTATCTGTAATAGTGAGAAACTGGAAGCAGCCTAGATGCCTCTCAACCGAAGAATGGATGGAGAAAATGTGGTACATTTACACAATGGAGTTCTCCTCGGCAGTAAAACAATGGAATCTTGAATATTTCAGGAAAGTGGATGGAACTCAAAGAAACCATTCTGAGCGAGGTAACCCTATCACAAAAGACAAATATGATATGTACATACTCATATGTGGATTTTAAACATAGAGTAAGGGATTACCATCTGACAATCCACACTGCCAGAGATTCTAGTAAACAAGGAAGTCCCTAAAAGAGATAAACTTTGTCCCCAAGAGAATGGGGAAGACTCTCCATCCCCTGAGCAAATTGAGAACACTGGAAAAGGGGGAGGAAGCTAAGAGAGTGAGAAGGGGAAAAAAGGAAGGAGGCAGAGTTCATGAGGAAGCAGAAAGTTTGAGTCTGGTGTAGATTAAAATAAGAGACATATGATAAGTAGGATTTTAGTTGGAGGGGTGGTAGAGGAGGAAGGGAGGGAGATGGGAACTGGGATTGTCATTTAATTCAATCTTGTTTGTAATTCAAATATACAAATTTAAAAAACTAAAAAATAAAAAAAATTATGCTTACCTACATACCCTCTCCCCATTCTCCAGGAAGCCACTTTGACCACATCCAGAGATCATGTCTTGCTTCACTGAGTTCTGTGGTCAAAATTCACTGTGACTCTTTTGTGTTTCACCCTCCCACACACCATCTAATTATGTACTTATATTTTTTGGGAATAAAATCATTTTAACAAGGAAAGGAAGAAAAAAATAATAGAAATTTCAAAAATCTAGTATCTGTGCATTTCTGATGGTCGGCAGCAATCCCAAAGGAGGAATGGATGTGTTGACAAGGTGAGGGCAAGCAGGAAGAACAAACCTTTCCTTCTTTGATGGTCATTATATGGGCTTCTAATAGAAGGTGTTGTCCAGAATACAGCTGGGTCTTCCAGCCTGAAGATCCAGATCAAAGGCGCATTGTCTTCTTGCCTCAAGATCTTGATTAGAAATGTACCCTCCATTTCTGGATTATAGTTCATTTCAGTTGTCAACCAAGGATTGCCATTACAGACACAATCATAATGACAATGTGATGGTATACAGGGTGAGAAAACCTTCTTACTAACATCATATTGAATAGAGGTCATATAGCCAAAAGCCAGGACACCAAGAAAACAAATAACACAAGTATAAATAGAGGTCAGATTTGAACAGAGTATTCTCAAAAGAAGAAAATCCAATGGCTAAGACCAAAGAAATGTTCAACATCCTTAGTCATCAGGGAGTTTCAAAATGAAAATAATTTTACAATTTAGTTTACACCAATCAGAATGCTCATGATCAATATAATAAATCACAGTTCATTTTGGCAAGTATGAGGAGTAAGGGGAACACTCATCTATTGTTGGTGGGGGGCAAAACTTGTACAAACACTTTGCAAAAAATGTTCAATTCCTCAGGAAGATGGGTATCTACATTAAGATCCAGCTATACCCCTCTCAGGCATATACCCAATGCATACATCATTCTATCACAGAGACACTTTCTCAAGTGAGTTCATCACTTTTCCATTCATAATAACCAGAAATTGGAAGAAACATTGATATCCTGAAATGGAAGAATGAGTAAAGTGTGTGGTGCATTAAACAATGGAATGTTACTCATCTATTACAAAAAGTGTGGTCAGGAAATTTGCATATATACAGAGAGAATGAGAAAAAAATTATGAGTGAGTTAACATACTCAGAAAGACAAACATGGTATGTCTTTGCTTATATGTGGATATTAGCTGCAAAGTCAATAATAACCAAGTGAATATATTTGTAGCCACTTAGATTAGGTATTGCATAAGGAACTGGAGGCAAGATTAGATAGATCTCCCTGGAAAGTTAAACAGTATAGATAGTTATGAGTGGTTGGGTACGAAGCAGGAATGGGAGGGTCAAGTGTTGAAGGTGAAGGAAGAGGGGGTCAAGGAAAAGAATACATGTTGAGAAAGCCAAAGTCAATGACCATTTAAGGAATCGTATGAATCATCGAATAGGAAAGCTTTGTACAACATATACAAAGGGAATCTAAATGATTTTCCAAATAATGAGAGACAGAGTTCCAAGTTAACATCTCTTGTCACAAAGTGGAGGCAACCTGTATTGGGAATGAGTGATATCTCACTGAGTTTTTGGCCAAATATTCCCATGGAAATCCCCAAACAATCCAGGCACTTGGGAAGATACAGTTTGTTCTCCACAAATGTCCCCATTGATGAAGAAACACTCACACAACTCTTTCAACATGGAAAATTTGAGATGGTGCCTACATAGAACATCCATCCCTGTGTTCCAGTATCTTTATTCCAGGAATGTACTTTGTATGCTACTAAAGGAGTAACATAAAGATCCACACAGCCACACACCATTTGAGTTAGAATGATACAATGCCTGAAAGATATGCTAGTTCAATGGTGGCACAAAGCTTATTAGTAACCACATACTATCCGATTAGTTTGAAGGCCTACTCCCTGAAATAGAAACCGTATCTAACAATTCTTGGGTAACCAAGAACCCCAAACTATTCAGCCCAGCAACCAAGGGGATAATTAAATACTAATATTCATTAAAAACAAAAGTATCAATAAGAGAACTTTTAATGATATTTGGCTGTACTCTTAGATCAGTGACTTGCTCAGCCATCGTCAAAGAAGCTTGCTCCTGCAGCAGATGAGAACAACTCCAGAGACCCATGGCTACATTATGCAGAGAATAAGAGTCCTTCAAACCCTTCATACTAAATCTGAAGACTGCATCAGATCCCTCCCTTCAGAGCTTGGGGAAATGTGTGGAAGAGAAAGTGGAAAGACTGTCAAAGCCAGAGTGGATGGAGGAAAAAAAGAAAACTAAGCCATTTGAATGAACAGGATCAATGCACATGTAAACTCACAGAACCCGAGGCAGCAGGCCCAGGGCCTCGATGGGTCTGCACCAAAAGGGGGCCTAGAGCTGAAAGGAGAAGGGACAGAAGCAATCTCCAATTGATTTCCTCTTTAAAATAAAAGTTCACTTTTCTCTAAGACAATATATCACTTGGGAATCAAATTACTCTTAATGTGAATCTGCTTCTCCTGCATCAGATGGCCAAGAGAAAAAAAAATACAATGGCATCATTTGAGCTTCTTTGATTTATAAGGAATGTCATTGTTTTTATATTTATTTTAATTTTATCTTTTAAAAATTATCTTATATTTCACGTTTATTAATCACACAGATTTTCCCTTTCTCTTAGTACCTTAAAATCATTTTTTTCATATTCTGACTTACATTTAATGTTTACCTGGTGGGATGGCTGTTCCACTGCATGTATATCTGAATCATCTTCTGTCTCTTGTCTATTTTTCCTTCTGTTTGTGCTTACATCTCATATTGAATCCCACACATTAATAGTGGGAAACTTCAATACCCTACTTTCAGCAATGGACAGATGGTTCAGACACAACTATCCAGAGAAATAACAGAACTAACAGACATTATTACTCATATGGACCTAACAAACATCTAAATGAACTTTTTACCCAAATACAAAAATATACCTCCTTCTCAGCACCACATGGACCTTCTCCAAGACTGACCAAATACCGAGTCATAAAGCATGTTTCAACAGATACAAAAAGAATGGAATAATTCCCTGTATCTTATCAGATCACTATGGATAAAGCTGAATCTTATACACAATTGATACTATATAAAACCTACATACTCATGGAAACTGCAAAATTCTCTACTCAGTCACCAATGGGTCAAGGAATAAATAAAGAAAAAATTAAAAACTTCAGAGTATTCAATGATAATTAATTCACAACATACCCAAATTAACACACACAGTAGCAGTGCTAAAAGGAAAGTTCATCATGTGATGTTCACAACGGAAATATCTAGAACAAAAAGAAACAAACACACCCAAGAAGAAGAAACAGGCTGAAAGAGTCATGCTGAAGTCGGGACTCAATAAAATAGATACAAAGAGAATAAGGTAAAGAATCAGTGAAACAGTGTTGTTTCTTTGAGAAAATCAACAAGTCAAACCCTTATCTAAACTAACTAAAAGGCAGAGAAATAATATCCAAATGAACAAAATCAGAAACGAAAAGGATGACATGTCAACAGATATTGAGGCAAACTAGAAAATCATTAAACTATATGTTAAAAATCTCTACTGTGCATAATTGCAAAATATAAAAGAAATGGACAAATTTCTTTATAGATATCACATACCAAAATTGAAACAAAATCAGATAAACACTTTAAATATACCTATAACACCCAAGGAAATAGAAGTAGTCATTAAAATTTTCCCAATGGGGAAAAAAAAAACCCAGGGCCAGATGGTTTCAGTGCAGAAGTCTATCAGAACTTCAATAAAAAGCTAAAAACCTATACTCCTCAAATTGTCCACACAATAGAAACAGAAGGAAAATTGCCAAACTCTTTTATGTGGCCACAGTTACCCTAATACAAAAACGACACAAAGATGAAACAAAAAAGAATTACAGACCAATTTTCCTCATGAACATTGATGCAAAAACACTCAATAAAGTATTCATAAACCTGATCCAGGAACATCAAAAGAATATCCACTGTGATCAACTAGGCTTCGTATTAGAGATGCAGGGATACTTCAACACATAAAATTCTTTCAGTTTAATCCACCATACAAATAAACAAAAGGAAAAAAACACATATCATATTATTAGGTACTAAAAATGTCTTTGACAAAATACAACACCAATTCATGATAAAAGACTTAGAGAGATCAGTGATACAAGGGACATACTTAAACTTGATTAACACAATATACAGCAAATAAAAAGCCAATATCAAATAAAATGGATACAAACTCAAAGACATTCTATTAAAATGAGAAACCAGACAAGGCTTCCCACTATCTAGGGTGTCTCTGCCATAGATGAAAATATAAAACAATGAGAGAGAGGAGGAGGAAGTAGGGAGGAAGGAAGGAATAGAGAGAGTGAGTGTGTGTGTGTGTGTGTGTGTGTGTGTGTGTGTGTGAGAGAGAGAGAGAGAGAGAGAGAGAGAGAGAGAGAGAGAGAGGGGGGGGGGATTTAGATTCCCCAGAGCTGAGTGCCCTGATTGTTGATCCAATACCAAGTTTCAGCCCGAGAAACATATACATGTAGACAACACTGAACAAATTAAACAGGTTGTATTTATATGTTTATCACTCACATATATTTGTAATAATAATGGCTAAAACAGGAGGCTGTTAATAGTGGACTTTGAAGACCTGGTTGGATAGGAGTAGGGAAAAATGAGGTCATTATTTTCTAGTTAAAGAAAAACTACCTCTTGCTTATAGAAGGGTCATTTGAAACAAACATGATTTATCAGTATAATAGTCATAAGTACTCCCCTAGGGCCTATGAGCTGCCTAGTCACAGGTTCTTGGACTGTTAATGTCAACAGATCTGGGGTTCATTTGTGGGAACACTCTACCACAATGGTGGTGTTTATTCCCATGATGTTCTGGCCACTATTGGATTACTAGTTATGTCTAGGTAGGTGAATCTCCATTGTAGCTCTCACAGTTCACAGATGGGTGACACTGAGGCTTATTTATCCCAACACCTCCCAGCACTATATGTGCTAACACTTTGGGAAGAAATTTCCAGGGGAGCTTGATCATTCCAAATTTCATTACTCAATAATGTCAAGTCATCATGAGGTTATTATTGCCATGCTAAGAAAGGAAGCAAAAAAAATTGGAATAGCCTTCAATGGTTTGGGATATTAAAGAAGGTAACCCATTCTTGGAATTTGGATGCTCTTTTGCTAGTCTGTGGTGTCTAGCGGGAGCATAGGGTAACTCCATTTTAAATCTTTTTAAAATATGCACTTGTAAATATTGAGCCTCTAGAGTAGTATGTAAGCTTCCCTAAGCTGTTTCAAAATGCCTTCATTGAGACAAACATGGTATGTACTCATGCATATATGTATTTTAGATGTGGAACACAGGATTTCCAGCCCACAATCCACACCGCCAGAGAAGCTAGGAAACAAGGAGGACCCTAAGAGAAACATACATGGTCCTCCAGAGAAGGGGAAAGGGACAAGATCTCCTGAGAAAATTGGGACTATGGAGGGAAGTGAGAGGGAGTTAGGAGAAAGAGAGGGGAGAAGAGGAGAGAGGAGGTTATGAGGGAGCAGGAAGATTGAGTCAGGGGAAGAATAGAGGAGAGCAAGAAAAGAGATACCATAATAGAGAGAGCCATTATAGGTTTAAAGAGTAATCTGGCAATTGGGAAAAGTCTTGAGATGTACTAGGATGACAAGAACTTACAATCTAAGCAATAATGGAGAGGCTACCTCAAATGCCATTCCCCTATAATGAGATTGATGACTACCTCATATACCATCCTAGAGCCTTCATCCAGTAGCTGATGGAAGCAGAGGTAGACACCCACAGCTAAAATTGGAGCTGAATTCTGGAATCCAGTTGCAGAGAGGGAGGATTGATGAGCAAACGAGTCAAGCCCAGTCTGGAAAAACCCGCAGAAACAGGTGACCTGAACAAGGGGGAGCTCATGGACCCCAGATGACAGCTGGGAAACCAGTTTAGGACTGACCTATACTCTCTGATAGTGGGTATCAGGATGCCTGAGCATACAATGGGACCTCTGGCAATAAATCAGTATTGATTCTTAGTATACGAATGGATTCTGGGAACCCAATCCACATAGAAGGATATTCTCTCACCCTAGACACATGGGGGAGGGCTTAGGCCCTGCTCCAAGTATGACAGACAATGAAGATCCCCTAAGGAAGGCCTCACCATCCCTGGGAAGCAGATTTGTGGGGAGACAGGGAAGGAGGGGAGGGAGAGAGAACTGGTTTTGACATGTAAATAAGGCTTGATTGTAATTAAAAAATAAGCACAAAAATGCCTGTATTATTATGTATACCTCCTGTATTCCATCCTCTACACTGCATTTCTATGCCCAATTTATCCATCCCTGGTATTTTGTTCCCCTTTAGCCCTGCATACCACTGAGTTCCATCTCCCCTCCTTTGAAATTCCCCACATAATTCTTTTCTACTTTCCTGAAGTCTATGGATTTTGCAAGTGAACCTTTTGCATCTGAAGATTTGAAGCTAACATCCACATATGAGAGAAACCTGCAACATTCATTTATTTGTTTCTAGGTTATCTCCCTTCCAATGACTGTTGTCAGAGCCCTCTAAACAACCATGTAATACAATCAAGTAATTGAAATCTAAGAAATGAAGTGGGAAATACACAACTTGTAGGGCTTACTGTCTTTCCAAATATAGTACATGGGAACCTTCAGACTTGGATTTGTTTCTGGCAGGAGCTATTGGAGAATATGGGCTCATTTCTCTCAATGCCCCCAGTTCAATTATTTGTAAGTCTTGTTCTTTCCTTTATCTTGGCTTTCTAGAATTCTGGTTTTCAGACTGGAACACCCAGATTCATAGCTAGGAGTGTTTATCAAATTTTTTACAAGGGAGAGGATAGGAACTGTAAAATTTAATTTTTTTCCTAAACTGGTCATAGGGAACATAACTCTGGAATGTGCTTTAACACATTCTCAAACACATTCTTTTACCTTCCATCTGAGATGACTCATGATGCCAAGTGTCTTCAGCTTTTCTTGCTCAGAGATGTATGATAAAGTCCTTCAGATGAAATATGTAAATTCTGAGACTTTATACATATATATTCTCTTTACACTGTTAATTTGTTGACCAGACTCCACCTCTAAAGCAGTCAGAGGATGAGACAGAAGGTGTTCACCAAGACTTTCTGATGCCTAGGTGTGAAGTTGCTCTTAAGTCCACAGACTTCCACATTCATTGCATTTGCCATGCTAAGCATGTAGATTTGAGGGGAACATCTGAAGTAGTCATTTTAGCCCATCCTCTACCCTATCATGGATATAGACCCTGACCATGGTGAGAAAGCTGCTTGAAATTATCTGCTTGTTTTGTGATGCAGGGAACATTGGGATGCCAAGGCACTTTGATATACAGACAAATGTAGATTAAAAACAAAACCCTTCAAGGGAATCTTCAAACCAGGGTTTTACATGTGTCATGTAATTCTCTCTTGAGGAAGAGGAATTCTAGATTCCTTCATAAATATAAGGCATAGGGGTGTTTCATGCCTGTTTGTGTCTCATTTGTCACAATCAGTTAAATACAGATCATTTTTCTGACTGAGTGTGTGCAAGTCTACAATCTATATTCTGTCTTTTTCTAGGAGGTCATTCCTTTATATAGGACAGCTTGTTTACTGTACCTATTGGAGGTGGTAGACTCCTTCACCATCTGTAGATACACCGTCTTCTACTGCAACCCATGAAACTGGAGTTCATGATCTTTGTGATATTTGCCATCCAAAACAACAAAAAGGGAACCAGAATATCAGAAAGAGTAGTAACTCTTGGTGAATCTGGATAGACATGAAGGTCTAGTTGTACAGAAAGCACTGGTTTTTGTGAAGAGCCCTCAGTGCTAGTGATCTTATCAGTCAGAGGTGTCTTGGATGGTGTTGGGCAGAAAACTTGAGGTTCTGTCCTGGATGAATGTCTCATCCAGCCTCCAGAGGGCACTGCCTGCCACAAACTTGCTTAGTGGTACCAGGCTTTCAGTGGTTTCTGGGTTCCTAATAGTTTTTCCTGTGCATGAAAAGGCAAGTTCTCTCTAGCTTTTTTCTTTCTCAGATGGAGCCTAGGCTAATGTTGAAGGAGTGGCTTTCACAGCCTCCATGACAAGAGATGTTTGCATAGCACTGATCTCTGAAGACAAAGACAGAGACGCGATTGTCTCTTTGTAGGTTCTGTTGCTCTAGCACTTTCAGGTGTCTCCACCATGACTTAGGCTCCAGTTCTCATTTTCCTCACTTACAGCACAGGTGGCTATTTAAATGGGATTCTGGGAGCACAAAGAGGTGGAATGATATTCTTCCCAACAGAAATTAGTGCCCTGTTTCACTAATATTCTGTTCCAGTCCATCCTCCCAGGGTTCTACTTAGGGTGTGTTCACCCAGCTACAATCTGTCTTGGGATCTTTGGGGCAGAAGGCCATCTCCTGTACCCACAGCAGTGACAGAATTGATAACAACTCAGTATCCTTGTATGTTCAGCATTCAGTAAACACACCCCATCTGCTCCATCTTTAAGTTCTAAGACCCTCTGGGGCTCCTGATCAGTTCTTTGCTCCCAAGGGCAGTTCCTCCAACTCTGCTACCCTAACTAATTCTGGGCTGCAGCCTGAGAATGAGGCTGACTAGAAAAGCCTTGTGGTTATGAGAGCCATTTCACTGAGATCTACTGATTTATGTGGGCTGAGAGAGAACCTCTCTGGATCATCATCACCCTGAGATAACTTCAACCTTGGAAAATTGAGCTTTTCTGTCTTGTTTTGAAAATTTCTGTTCAGTGGACCCTTTATTTACTAAAATACAACTTATTTCTTATCTATCTAGACATCTGCCTATCTAGCATCTATCTAGTGTGTATGTGTGTGTGTGTGTGTGTGTGTGTGTGTGTGTGTGTGTGTGTGTGTGTGTGGTTTATAGGCTGCTCCATTATATATAAGACTGATGACAGCTGAGTCCTATGCAGGCGTAGTTCAGGTAACTACAACTGCTGTGTGTTGAAAAGACTGCAATGGCTGTTTTCCACCCAAATTGATATTGTGAAGCCCCTCTCCTTATCTTACAGTCTCTCTGCCATGCTCCTCAGTGTTGTTGAGCTTGGACGAAATGGTATAAATGTATTGTTCATGGCTGAAAACTCATTTATTATCCTGACCTGCGAAGTCAGGCTAGATATGGGCCTGGAGAGGGTAGGTAAGGAGTTGTCTGTCCTGTTCTCTGAGCATTCCTGAGACTGTGATTGTGGTAGATGGAGACCAAAACCATATTTACTCCAGTCAGTACCTGTAGAAAGAAGGCATGATGAAGCAGTGGGAAGGTGTCAGACAGAAGATTCCATCCTACATGGATCAGTCCTCGATTCAGCAGTATAATAGCAAATGTGGAGCCCACTAAAGTCCCTGGAAGTTGAATTGGTCTGCAGACCCTGGCTGGAGACCCACAGACTTGCTGAGTCATTCTGAGACAAGCCAGACATTGGTTCTCTGCCTCTCCCCCTATCCCTGCCACCCTCCACCGGAAGTACCAGTGACACCCTCCAAGGGAAGTAGCAGGCCTACCTCTAATCTCCATTTCCTGATGTGGACAGGATTATGGACATGGAGTCCTGGGAATTGCCAGTCAGTGGCTGCACAGCATACAGGGATTTCATCTGAAGACTGCCCGGAGCCAAATAAGTTTCAGCAAGTCCACAATGATCCTGGGATAACACTGGTGGTGCAAATTAAAACCTGCAATCATCGGGTAAGTTCCATGAGTCAGGCCAGCTGGACAGAGACACAGGAGTTTTCACAGAGATTGATGGGGGCGCATTCAGGGTTCAACAAGTAGGTTTTCCTGCAGAGAGTGTGAGCTCTAATCCCTGACTATTGTCTTCTCACTTGAACACAGTGGAGCAGATGGAAGCATTACCAGTCTGTTTAGACTCTCCATGCTCCATCTCCTCAGTTTCCAGCACCTTCTTCTGCCCAAGGTCTTGCTTCTGCAGCATCCCCTCCTCCAGCTCTGTGGATGTCCTTAGTCCAGCACCACTACTAGCTGATATCATCTCATCATCTGAAAAAGGTGTGCATCGGTCTCAGGCCTCCAGGAGATGACACACCGCCTCCAACTGGCCACTCATTCCCATGTAGTGTCCCTGCAGGTCTTAGCCTGATAGCTCCATCATAGAGGGCCTGGTGGGACAGCCATGGCTCAGGGAGTCAAGAGGGATTTCATATAGCTGATTGTTTGATTTGTACTCAGTGCTTGGTATGCATAGGGGATTTTGTTAGGCAGAGGCATAGTGTGATGGAACGCTGTCTGTTGTATGGAGAGCCCTGAAAAAACACTTGCTTAGGTAATAACTCCCAGAACCATGACTGGCATAATCTGGGTACTCGGTAAATGCCTCTTGGATGAAGGGTATTCATTATTATACAGTTATCTCTTCTGCCAAGGATCCTCAACAGCTTTCGCTTTAATGCACACACCCATTCAGTCTCCCTGGAACACATAAATTTATTCCTAACGAGAGCACTGAACCCATCAGTGCTTATGTGCCACATGGAAAACTGCTACTTTCCTTTTGCTGGTGGGGGGCCATATTGAGCATGTGCCTTTCCAATGTGGTATAGGCCGTTTTTATCAGTAGACAGGAGAGTGGCTTGATGAGAGGTAGTTTATTGTTGCTATTTTTGGGTAGTATGGCTGGATAGTGCCATCTATCAGCACAATGACCTGAGATTAACTGAGCAATTCTGCTTGGCCTGTGTGATGACAAAGGAAAATGTTTGACTGGTCACCTGAGGACTGGTGTCACTGTCATCTGTGCAGAGTGGTCCTGAGTCCACAAGTGCCCATGCAGAGGGAAGGGGGTGACCAAAAGACATTTAAGATTCATGCAGTGGTACTCTGGCAGACGTTTTGTGTGTAATGCTTTGTTTGGGATTTTTTAACCTTACTTTCTTTTGTATATTATGGGTTCATATTATGTGTTTATATTGGTTATGTGTCTGCATGTATATGTTTCATCTATTTATTTCTTTTGATTTTTTTTCAGTTTTT
Organism: Cricetulus griseus; assembly: GCF_003668045.3. Lineage (NCBI taxonomy): Eukaryota > Metazoa > Chordata > Mammalia > Rodentia > Cricetidae > Cricetulus > Cricetulus griseus. The sequence goes on along the minus strand of NC_048597.1, from coordinate 72,676,426 downwards.
CTTATTTCACTCAGACATGACTTTTTTCAATGTTACTCTTTGTTTGCCAGAGAGAGAGAAGAAGGTGTTGAGTTGAATATGTGTGGAAGTGGAGAGGATCAGGGAAGATTCTAGGGATGGGAAATCCAGATTTGTTTATAGCAGTTAAAAAAAACCTGTTTTCAATAAAATAGTGGTATATGAAATGCATAGTCTCACTTCTGAGAAATCATTGTCCATAACTTGATTGGGAGTCTTTAGGGCATCTAATCCATACTCAGCCCTTCTCCTTTCTGCCCTGCACTGGACACAGCTTCCTTGGAACTGCTGGTCCTGATTGCTTGTCACCACCTCTACTTGTTTGATCTTTAGCCAGTCACCATGTTCCAAACCTCAGGACTAATCTCTGAGGTGGATTTGGAGTCCTGACCCTCCATGCTGTAGAACTGATTTCCATGTTGAATGGGGCATCTTTCACAAATGTGGATCATGGTGACAGGAAGCTGCTGGTAACTGTGAAGAGCCATTGATGGCAGTAGAGAATCAGTTTGGCCCCAGGACATCTAATCTGACACTAGCTTCCCAGAATAGAATATCTAGGTGTCTGCTTTCAGGAATCCAGGATATTTCATGTTTTTGTAGAGCTATGGCCATGATGAACCTGTAGGCCCTGCCTCTTTAGTTTCTCGTGGGAATGATGGCTTGAGGTTGTAATTTGTTGATTCCATGATCCAGCTGCTTTTGCTTACAATCCCCAAGATTACAAAAGGAGGCAAATGAAGATGTTATGTAGCACTATTCTAGCAAAACAACTATCTTCTTTACCAGATTAGCTGTGCCTGTTTGTAAGAGTGTATCACCTCATTCCCATGGTGGCTGGTATTCTTTCTTGGGAGAAAGGTCAAGGTAAGGTCATCGGACCCTTAGTTTAGTCACTCCACCTGGCTATTTGCATATACTTCTGCCCTAAGCAACTATAACCTGGATGCCAGGGAAGCCTAAAGGACTGAATGTATAGGGTGAGGTGGTTTAATGAGGATTCTTGTACACACTTAGACACTAAAAATTTACACACTGCCTAACACACAATTACACGTGCATGTGTGCCTGCGTATACACACACACACACACACACACACACACACACACACACACACTCACACACACACACACAATTTGTGCATTGTGTTGATTAGTCAACACGACATCATGCAGACTCATTTGGGAAGAGGGAACATCAATTGAGAAAATACTTCCTTCAGATTGGCTTTGTGGGCAAGCCTGTGGTACATCTTTTTTTTTTTTCTTTTTTTTTTTCATTGATGATGGATTTTGAAGGGCTGAGCCTAATATTGGCCAAGATACACCGGGGAGGGTGTTCCTGTGTGGTACATGAGAGCAGACTGAGCAAGCCATGGGAAACAAGCCAGTAGGAGGCACTACTACACAGACTCTGAATAAGTTCCTGGCCCTGGGTTCCTGCCTTGAGTTCATGTGATCTGCAGATGATGTATCGCAACCCACAAGATGAATTAAAACCTTTCTTCATCAAGTTGATTTTGGTCATAGTGTGTTATCACAGAATAGAAACCTTAACTAAGGTACGTGCTTATTAAATTTAACTTTTTATTGATTTTTTGTGGATTATCCATCATGAATTTTAATCCTACTCATCTTCCTGTCCCTTCCTAAATGCCCTATACCCTTGCCATGTTCCCACCAGGATAATACAAGATAAAATTAAGAAAAGAGAAAAAAGAAAATAAAAGAAAAATCTCATTGTAGAAGCTGTAGTGGACATAGTGAATTACACAGTCTTTAGTCCACAATAAGTTACTTTAAGAGTTCATTGCAATCAGTTACTGGATTTGTTTGGGGTTTCTGGGTTTTGCTGCATCATAAATACTGGACCCTTACTGAGGCACCTATTAGATACCCTGTTTTTGTCTTGAGTCTCCTTCACATGCTCAAGATGACCACAGATGGGGTGGATGATGGCATGGGAAACTCATAGCTCTGGTTCTGTGTCTGGGTAGTTGTTGAGTTAGTCAGTCTGACAGTTCTCTTTCATCCTCAACACCATGGTAAGCTCTCCAGAACTGCCCTGGCTAGCTCACTATATGTTATGTAGTAAGCACAATGGGCAGGCTGAATTCTTATGCTGTCATGTCTTTGAAGTCAGTTTGCCCACACTTACATCACCAGGGCCAGCTCTTCTGAGTTGCCTAGGCAAGGTGTTGTGGCCATTAGGGTGCTGGTGAGAGGTAAAGCAATCTCTTTAGCTCTACTGACCTTATGGAGGGCTCTTCCACTTACTATAGGTTGGTGGGGCATGGGTAGGCCAAATGGCCATGGGTGGGACTTCTCTCCTTCAAGACACCACCATATGGTAGATAAGGGGTCAAATTTGGTCTCTTACCCTCACTTTTTTAGGCCCAGAACATCCACGCCTCCATCAACAATGGGGTCAGCTCTACTGTGTTGACTAGGGGAATTGCAGGGCCCACTCTCCCTAGTTCTTTATTTTTGTTGTACCACCAAATTTTATTCATAAATATTAGTCATATAAGTCTATTCTTTACATAAGGAAAGACCATTCTTTTTCTTATGCATGAAAATGAATGTAGCTGTGGAGCACAATATAAACATGTTTAAGATGCAAGAAGGAATCCTGGCAATGTATAATTGTTTGTGTGGATTTTTAGCATTTAATTCACAACTTTTGCATATTTTCTTGTTTCTGTGTCCCTTCCCACCTACTATCTGACTCTGTGAGTTGATTTTTTATATTACAATTTAAAAACTTGGCTTTGGGGAAAGACAAAGATCTGTTTTTTACTAAGCTTCTTCTCAGTTTGCCTAACTGTCCTTGGCATTGTTTTATGCTTAATCTTTTATGACAATGCTTTCCAATAATTTCAGAAAAAATTGAAAAAAGAGGCAGAAGAAATTTGCTCTTTTAGAGCGTTTTGTTAATAGAACCTAGAGATTGAAATTTGTTGTTGAAGTGCTCACTGAAACTTAGAGATGTTAGATCTAGAACATTCCTTTTATGTTTGTCCATAGGGCAGTTATAAATGATTTGATGTACTCTCAGCTGTGATTCTTCTTTCTTTTGTTCCAAAATATCAACTTATTTTTATTTTAGTTTTTTATTTTTATTGGAATTACAAACAAGTTTGAATTACATGACAATCCCAGTTCCCTTGTCCCTTCCTTCCTCCCCTATCACCCCCAAATAAAAACCCAAACTATCACATATCCTTTCTTCTAATCTACACCAGTCTCAAACTTTCTGCTCCCTCATGACCTCTGCATCCTTCCTTTACTTCCCTTTTCATTCTCAATGATCCTCCAGCTTCTTCACATGATCTCAATTTGCTTGGTGGATGGTGACACTTTCCCCTTCTCCAGGGGACAAAGTTTGTCTCTTTTAGGGTTCTTCTTGTTTTCTAGTTTCTCTGGCTGTGTGGATTGTAGGCCGGTAATCCCTTATGCTATGTCTAAAGTCCACATATGAGTGAGTATATATCATGTTTGTCTTTTTGTGATTGGGTTACCTCCCTCATAATTGTGTCTTCGAGTCCATCCATTTTCCTGCAAATTTCAAGATTCCGTTGTTTTTTCAGCTGAGTAGTATTCCATTGTGTAAATGTACCACATTTTCTCTATCCATTCTTCAGATGAGGGGCATCTAGGCTGCTTCTAGTTTCTGGCTATTACAAATAATACTGGTATGAACATCGTTGAACAAAATATCAACTTCTTTATTGGCCAATATTTTTAACAAACATTTAAAATCAAATATTTGAAAGTATTATTTAGACATTTTGACCTCATTTTTATGTGTGTCACAGGTTCACTGTTTCAGTAGTGATTATTTATCATGCCATAATAATACCCCCGTCTCAGTAGTTAATATCTATGGTTTTGGGAACCAGTAACCTGATAGGAGGGAGGTTTCAGAGCACAGTGAGAAAGCAGCATGGAGCTGTATGTCATGTTCCTAAGTGGGAGAGATGCATATGTCTGAGCCCATGAGAAGTCCTAACATGTATAAATCATTCACATACATGCCTTTTGGTAAGGTCAAAACAGAATTGTGGCTAAGGCTAAGTATAGCAAACACCTTGACTTTTTCTAAAGTATGATTTCCCCATAGGTTTCCAATATCTGGATGTGAAAAAATCCAGCCTTCTTGTGTTTTTCTCATTCATCATAATTTTTTTGAATTAGAAACATGTTTCTTTTACCTGTCAATCCCAGTTCCCTCTCCCTCACCTCCTCCCATGCCACCACCCCATATCTATAACCCTACCTATCACCTACACTTTTTGCTCCCCTGAGAAGGTGAGGCCTTTCATAGGGGGTAATCAGAGTCTATAATATCCTTTGGGATAGGGTCTAAGCGCAACCCGTGTGTCTTGGCTCAGGGAGTATCCCTCTATGTGGATTGTGCTCCCAAGGACCACACCTATGGTAGGGATATGTACTGAAATACTACAGGAGGTCACGTAGGTTTCTGAGGTCTCTTCAGTGAAACCCACCTTCCTGGGCCCATGCTGGTATCCCAGCTATCAGTCTGGGGACCAAGACCTCCCTGTAGTTCAGGTCATGTGTTTCTGTGGGTTACACCAGCCTGGTCTGGACGCCTTTGCTCATTACTCTTTCTTCTCTGGATTCCAGTTCAGTTCAGTTATTAGTAGTGAGTGTCTGCTTCTATTTAAACAAGCAGCTGGATGAAAGCTATAGGGTGGGATATAAGACAGTCATCAACCTCATTATCAGGGAAGGACATACAAGGTAGCCTTTCTTCTCTTGATTAGATTGTTAGTTTGTGTCATCTTTGTAGATCTCAGACCTATCCCTAGTGCCTGATTTCTCTGTAAACCTAAAATGTCTCCCTCGATTATGGTATCATCTTTCTTGTTTTCTTCTATTCTTCCCCTGACTCAACCTTTTTGCTCCCTCATGACCTCCTCACTCCCCCCTCCTCCTCTTTTCCACTCCCGATTCTCCTAGCTCCCTCCCCTCCTCCCTTTCTCCCAATTTGTGTATTATTGAGCATGATTCCATATACTAGCACACTACAAAACACACACTGAGTTTAATTCTGCCAATGATACTCAAGTGAACTCACACACTCTTGCATACTTTTCCTTTATCAGCCACAGTCACATATTCATACTTATTTTTGGTCTCATAAACACACATCCTTGCATGGTATCACAATTCTGTAAAAGTTTTGGACAGCTACAGCAGTGACACTCACTGGCACCCAACATATTTATGCACTTGCCCACCATACACTGTTACTTCTATGCACTCTTGCAAAAACACATGCACAATCACACACACACACACACACACACACACACACACACACACACACACACACACACCTCTGTTATAATCCATGGACAATTCCACAGAATCATTATGTCATACTTCAAAACCATGTACTTAACAAAATTTGAAAATCTAAAAGACATGTACAATTTTCTGGGTACATACCTCAAGGCAAAATTAAACCATCCTGAGTGAGTTGACCCAGTCACAAAAAGACAAACATGGTATGTACTTACTCATATATGAATTTTAGACTTAGAGCAATGGATTACCAGCCTACAATCCTCTTTACCAAAGAAATTAGGAAACATGAAGGTCTCAAGGGGATAAATGCATGGACCTCAGGAATGTGAAGGGGCAGCAACTCCAGAGCTAATTTTGAGCATGAGGGTATGGTAAAGGGAGCTGCCAGAATGAGAGCAGGAGAAGAGGAGAGGAGAGGAGGAAATAGAGGAGCAGAAATATTTAGTGGGGGAAGAATAGTGGAGATCAGGATGAGAGAAACCATATTAGAGGGAGCCATTTTAGGTCCAAGGAAATATCTGGCACTAGGGAGATTTCCAGAGACCTACAAGGATGACAAGAAAGGACAATCAGGCAATGGTGGAGAGGATAACCTAAATGTCCTTCCCCTAAAATGAGATTGATGACTACTATTTTATGCCATCTTTTAGCCTGCATCCAGCGGCTGATGGAAGCAGAGGCAGACATCCCCAGATATACACTGAACTGAACTCTGGAACTTAATTGCAGAGAAGGAGGAATGAAGAGCAAAGGGGTCGGTACCAGGCTGTTGAAACCCACAGAAACAGCCGGCCTGAACAAGGGGGAACACATGAACCCCAGATGTTGTCTGGGAGGCCAATACAGGACTGATCCAGACCACTGAACATGAATGTCAATGAGGAGGCTTCTGCACTCTAGGGGGTCCCTGGTGGTGGATTAGTATGTTTCCCTGGTGTAAGAAGGGATTTTGAGAGCCCATCCCATGTGAAGGGATGCACTCTTGCCCTGGACACATGGGGAAGGCCTAGACCCAGCCCAGGAGGATATGGTGGACGTTTCAGAGCCCCTGTGGAGGGCCCTACCCTGCCTGGGTTGTGGAGGGTGTACTGGGTGGGGTGTAGGTCTGGGTGGGGTAGGAGGGATGTGGTTGAGGGGCGGGAGAGGGAGAAGGGATTGACATGAGAAACAAGCTTGTTCCTAATTTGAACTAATAAAAAAATTCAAGACTAGATAAACATTAAAATAAACCTATAACCCCTAAAGAATATAAGTAATCATTAAAAGGCAAAGGCCAGATGATTTCAGCACAAAATTCAACCAGAATTTCAAAGAGAGCTACTACCAAAAATCTTCAAATTGTTCCCTAAGATAGAAAAAAAATGAAGATGCTAAACTCCTTTTATGATGCTACAGATATGGATACCCTACAACAAAAAGATGCAACAAAGTAAGAGAATGGCAAGCTAATCTCCCTCATGAATATTGACACTGCAAGCTGAACCCAAGAAAACCTCAAAAATGATCCACCAGGATCAAGGAGGCTTCATCCCAGAGCTGGGGGATTATTTGATACCCAAAAATATGTCAATGTAACCTACCATATAAACAAAGGAAATCCACCTGGTCATTCATTTAGATGCGAGAAAATGTCTTCTATAAAATTCAACATCCCTTCTTGATAAAGGTCTTAGAGAGATCCAGGATGCAAGGAACAACTAAACATGATAAAAGCAATATACAATATGCCGGCAGCCAATATCACATGAAATGCAGAGAAACCTAAACCAATTCCTCTAAAATCAGGAACAAGATAAGGCTGTTCACTATCTCTATATCCATTCTCTGAATATCTATATAGTACTTGATATCTAGTTAGAGCAATAAGACAAGGAAATCAAGGGCATACAAATTGGAAAGGAAGAAGGCAAGCTTTTGATATTTGCAGAGTGACCCCAAAAATTCTGCCATGGACTCCTACAGCTGAAACACATCTTCCGTAATGTGGGAGGATACCAGATAAACAAACAAACAAACAAACAAAAAAACCACTGATCCTCCTATATACATATGATAAATGGGGTAATAAAGAAATCAGAGAACCCTCTTTACAATACGCACAAAGCACAAATAATATAATGCCTCTTTGGGTAACTCTAACCAAACAAGTAAAACAACTATATGACAAGAATTTTAAGTCTTTGAAGAAAGAAATTGAAGAAGAAATAATAAAATAGAAAGTTGTGTTATGCTCATGTTTGTGGAGGATGAGCAGGTTAAAAATTGCAATCTTATGAGAGGCAATCTACAAAGTCAATGCATTCCCCATCTCAGCCCCAACACTAATCTTCACACATCTCGAAAGAAAAGGCAGGCACTGTTTTATTATGAAAAGTCTAACACACTTCAAAATTTATGTAACAAAATTACACATGGTCCAGTAACATGAAAAGATCAACAAACTGTATATTTGTGATTGTGCACTACAGCTCCTGAGATACACATGTTCCTCTTTGTGGAAGAGAGAAGCTAGTAATTTTGGTAAAGCTAGTATCCATCATAGGATGCTCTATGAACATGTAAAGTTTAGTAGAGTGTGGAAGATATCATAATGATGTTATTCCCTTTCCTGGAAATAAGTTCAGGCTCCTGTTTATTTGAATCCAAATAAAAATGTTTTAGTAGCCAAAGTTTGCATCTCATAAAACTTTTATAATTGTTTGCAAACAAGATTAGGGAACTTATGTTTCTTTCGAAAAATGGAATAATTTGTATAAAGTCGATTTATTAAATATGTGCTTTGGAGTCAAGGATTTTGTTGCCTTTGGAAGTTCCGTTATTGTACAGGATTGTTTTAGCTATTCTGGGATTTTTGTTTTCCATGGGAATTTGAGCATTGTTCTGTCAAGGTCTGTGAAGAATAGTGTTGGGATTTTTATGGGGATTGCGTTGAATCTGTAGATTGCTTTTGGTAGCATTGCCATTTAATTATGTTGATCCTTCCTATCCAAGAGCATGGGAGATCTTTCAATTTTCTGATATCCTCTTCAATTTTTTTCTTTAGAGACTCAAAGTTCTTGTCATACAGGTTTTTCGCTTGTTTGGCCAGTGATGCGCCGTAACATGACTATAGACCTATTGTAATAAAAACAGCTTGGTATTGGCATAAAAACAGTCAGGTGAATCAGTGGAATCCAAATCACTGATATCAATACCAATGAATATATGTGATTTTGGACAAAGAACCCATAATGGTACAATTGAAAAAGTAAAACATCTTTACAAATGGTGCTGGCATAACTGGATGTTACCATATAGAAGATTACAGATAGATTAATATCTATCACCATGCACAAAACTCAATCAAATTGGATCAGGACCTCAACATAAATCCAGCTACATTGAACCTGTTAGAAGAAAAAGTGGGAAGTTGCCTGGATGGCATTGACAAGAGCCCATTCTAAATATAACACTGGGAGCATAGACACTGAATGCAACAATCAATAAATGGGATCTCCCAAAACTGAAAAGCTTTTGTAAGGCAAAGGATACTGTCAATAAGACAAAAATGCAACCTACACAATGGGAAAAGGTTCTATCCAACCTACCTGACAGAAGACCGATCTCCTAAATATATGAATAACTCTGCAAACCACACATCAAAATACAAAATAATGCAATGAAAAACATGGCTACAGACATAAACAGTGAATTTCCACCAGAAGAATTGAACATGGCCAAAAGACATTTAAGGTAGCGCTCAACATCAGGGGAATGCAAATCTGTGACTGAGAATACCATCTTATACCTGTCAAATGGCTAAGATAAAAACTACTGAAGACAGCTTATGTTGGCCATGAAATGGATTTAAGGGAAGAAAACCCATCTACTGCTGGAGTGAAAAATTATAGAGCCATTTGAAATCAGTATGATGGTTTCTAATAAAAAATTGGGGATCAACCTACCTCAAGACACAGCTATATAACTCTGGGACACTTACCCAAAATATGCTCAATAATACTACATGGGCATTTTCTCAACAATGTTCATAGCAGCATAATTTGTAATATCTTGAACATGCAAATAACATAGATGCCCCTCAATCTAAGAAGGGATAAGGAAAATGTGTTACATTTTCACAATAGATACTACTCAGTGCTAAACAAATTATGAGCTAATGAAATTTTTAGGCTAATGGATGAAACGAGAAAAAATCCTCTTCAGTAGACACCCAGTCAGGGAAAGACAAACACAGTATGTATTCACTCACAGATGGATATTAGATGTAAAGCAAAGGATAATAAGGCTACAATACACAGTTCCAGAAAATCTTTTAATAATAATTTAATAAGGAAGATGTTAAAAGGGACATATGGATCTCCCTGAGAAGGGAAATTAGATGAAGTCTGAGGGGCAGGGTGGTGGTAAGAGGTAGAGGAGGATGATGAGAATAGGAGGGCATGATATGGCCAAGTTGGGAAAGTATGCATTGGAAGAGTAATAAGAGATATATTTTTTCTATTCATATTAGGTTTATTTATGTTTTTGAATGTTGTTGGACTTCAGTTGGTTGTTCAGTTTTAATATTTAGCAACATAATTCATGAATTGAAAATAGAGCACACATGGTATATTCCCTTAAATATGTAGCAAAATTCTAGAAAACAGTCTTTGGGTTTTTTTCTTTTTTCTTTTGATTGATGAGCCTTGGTTCTCTTGTTAATTACTTTGAACTTTGATGACTACGTTTTATTTCATGAAGCATTTGACCAAGCAAACTACAATTCAGTGGACAGTTTTACTACCTTTTAATAGAAAGTGAGAGTGGTCCAGCTGAAACTCCAAGACAAAAGCTCTAGGATGTTGTGCACTTTGTGTGGGACACATTCCCCATAGCATTTCAATTTGACATTTCTGGCCTGGGGTATCTGTCATTAAAATCTCAAATAAGTTAGAAATAGAGTGTCTTGTTCACTTTTGAAAAGACAGATATAGAGAGTGAAAAGTGCAATCAAATCTTTGAATTCTACTAACAAGTATGTCTCATTTATCTACTCTTTAAGGAGAATTCAAGTCATTTGTCTAGTGTAATCCATTTGATACCAGGATTTTTTACAAGTATTCTACAATCAATCAAGATCTTGTAACACAGTGAATAAGATGAAAAACAATAAATCGAATATCGTGCCGACTATATCCAAATACTTTTGCTGTGCTTTATTAACTTAACTATACTATGAGCATAAACTTCTTGAAGAGCATTACTGTAGGCATAAACTATTGCAGACCTGAAAAAGGTGCAAGGTCCAGTATAATGAGAATCCTGTACTGCTTCTCTTATCTCTGTCACCTTGACAATCACAGCTTACCAGACTTGAATGTAATATTCAGACTTCGCCCATCAGGTCACAACTCACAGATGTGCATGGTGCCTATATTATCTCATGTATATTTAGATTCATTAAAAACAACTGTAGTCTGTTGGAATACGTCATGCGGACACAAACAAGAGACTGCCACTCCCACTAAAGCATCTGTAGGATGCCACTTCTTATCAGAAACGTGGATGCTCAGAGATAAGGCACAGCAAGCACACCTGCAGAGTATAGCCTCCACGTTTGAATTCTGACCCAAGAAGGAACATGGTGATTCACATTAACTGTCTTCCAACTTCATATGGTATTCACTGTTGGATAGTTTCAAAAAGAATTTTGAAAAGTATTTATACCCAGCACAACATAATTTAAGCAATATAAGAATATTCAAAGTTGTCATTGAAAAAGACCAAGTAACATATAAAGGCAGAAGTATTAGAATGTACTGATGAGCCTCTATGTCTGTCAGTAGGACTAGGAGGAGCAAGCTGCCATGTAGGACTTGATCATGCCTACTGGTACAAGATGTGGCAAATCAAGCATACCTCTGTCAAATTGATAAGCAGTTGAGAAGGACCATCAGCCTCTGCAGAGAAAAGAGCTCAGTGAATGGCTGGTATACATCAAGACCATCAAGAATTTGGAAACTTATATTTTACCACAGGAGATAAACATTTGACACCAATTCATTACAACTGAATGATCCTGAACAATGAGATCCCTGTAATCCTTGTGAGCAGGGGAGCCCCTGGTGTCTCAAGAAATTCTCCCTATGGGAAACATAGTGAGGAGAATATTGCAGGGAGCTCACACATCCAAGGTGCACACCATACCACCAGCTGACATATATAGCTCCTTGACAATTATGTTACCTTCTAATCCTAACCCCAAAGGTGGCCCTTGACTCAAGAGAATTTCCAAGTTAGTTGCCTTGCCTGGGAAGTGATGGTCCACAGCTTTCCAGCCATGCTTACCTATTCAGAGTAGACTGAACTGTTCTCCTGTACTAAAAGTCAAAGATTCCACATGGGGACATAGAATTTATAAATTTTAATAATCCGTGGATGGGGGAATAGCAACTTGGGGCCTGAAGGAAGAAGGCTGTGAAGACAAAAATCAGATGTCAGGAGATCAATCCAGGATGGGAGCAAGCAAACATAGGAAGAGGCGCGTGGGAAGCATGCGGCTTCTTTTCTCGGCAGCCAGGTCCTAGGTTAGCATCTCAGGACAAGTGCAGATTTCCCAAGCATTGAACTGCTGCATCTTGGAACAAGCTGGAGCCACAAAGAGGATATGATCTTTTAGGATGTGTACAAATGCCTCCTACACCCAAAATCTCCTTCAGCGGACTTTTGCTCTTCCTCCTGCTTGGCTTGGCCCCTGTCACCCCACACACTCATCGGTTACTTTACTGCTGCCACACTGGAATATCCTCTGCACAAATCTCCTCCTCCACCTTCAGATGCTGCCCTTTCCTCCTCCCTCCCTCACTGCTTCTCTCCCATGACATAACCCGCTTGCCCCACACCACTAGCTCCCCCTCCTCTTCCTGTGCCTCTTTACCACCTAAGAGTCAAGAGTGCCAGACTTCTTTGAATCTGCTCATTGATTCTGTTGACACAAAAGAGGGAGAATTTGATCAGGACCCAGAGTCATGCAGGACACTTACTTTTCGTTTGTGGACTGATAACAGGATGGATTCCTCTTCATGGACAGGTGACTAAGGGACTGGTTTCACTGTCCATCCATGAGAGCTGCAGACCAATCAAATTCATCATCCCTCTCTGCATGCATGGATGTTTACAGAGCTTCTCTGCTTGCTGTAGATTAAAGGCATATATGAGATGTTTGGGGCACACCTCCTTTCTTTTCTGGCCTGGTTCCCTCCAGTGTGTGTTGTGCCCCATTAGGCCTAACACAGACCTGTGGTTTAGGCACCATGGGCCTGGGCCTCATCCTGGACCCTTGAAAATACACATCAAAAGGACTATTTTGTGACTTGGATATAGAAGGAATTAGTAAAGAATTGCCATGTGCTACCACAGTTCTCTCCACCAGATTCATCCTTTCCTAAACCATGCTAATTTCACAAAGCCTGGCTTCCTCCCAACTTTTCCTGCTCCTCCCCTAGTAACAACCTCTGCTGTCTACTTCTGCCCCAGTTTGCCCAGACTCCTCCCCAGCAGGATTCCCTGTGAAACTATTTTCAGGTTAAGAGAAAATGTAATGTTTAAGTCCTACGATTTGTTGCAGCCTATCAGTTCCAAAGAGCCTTTGAAATGGAACCATCAAATACACATGTGAAGGTTTGTTTTGCTGCACCATTTCCTAGAACCCCATTTCCCATTCCTTTTTCTCCCTTACCTGGAGTTTAAAACTTCGGCCCTTGGGGAGAGGAGACTTCAACATAACCCTCGAAACAGGTTCCTAAGCTGCCTCCTCACCCCTTTCCAGCTCCTTCTGTTGGCATTGTAGGTGGCTATTGGTGCCTCCAGGAGATCTTCCTTTGTATATGGAGATGGGAAGTCGATGGTCAACATGCCCCTATCATTTTCAATTTGGTTGTTCCAATGCTGATGGTTGGACACAAAATAACTGAGATTCCCTGTCATCTCCGTAATAAGCTCACTCAAGTAGTGACATGCTTTCTTATCTATACCGCTGGCATCATCATGAACCTGGTGATGCAGATGCTGATTGGTCATTGACATCAGTAATATCCATCCAGGAGAGTTCCTCTGCCATGTCCTCCACCTTTTCAGGTGGAGAATGGCTCCACCTCCTAATGCTAGAAGTAAAAAAAAAATACCAAATCATCTTTAGGACACATGGTTATGGCTATCACGTTTAATGACATGAATCTCAAAGTACTCTCATGAATACGAATTATTCATCTTGAAGTCAAAGATTAAAAAAAAACCCAAACCCCTAAGTAATTATGAGGAAGTTTAAGAAAGTTCAGAGCTGGCAGTAACTGGACTCTTCAGCTTAAAACAAAGGTCAGAGAAACAAAATCCGTTCCTTGGAAAGAAGAATAAATCTGAGAATCCCTTGATATGAATCACCCAAAGCAAGATAGAAAATATTGAAACCAACAAATCAGGAAAGAAACTCAAATTACTGCTGTCAAATCAGATCAACTGTGTCTGTTGCAAGGAATCAGTTATAAAAGTCTACACGATCCACTTTCTGAGTCCAAATGCCCTGCAGTCATCAAAGCAACACCTTCTCTGCAGTGTGAGGACAAGATTCAAACCAGCCATTGCCTTCAATAGGCAGGGCCTCCAAATCCTCATAATGACTCCAGTGAGGTCACTGCAAAAAAAATTATCAGGCCTCATCCTGGACCCTTGAAAATACACATAGAAAGGACTGTTTAAGTGACTTGGATATAGAAGGAATTAGTAAAGTATTGCCCTGTTCTACCGCAGCTCTTTTCACCAGATTCATCCCATCCTAACCCATGCTCCCTTTTCACAAAGCCCGGCTTTAGCCATTTTAGATTCTTCTATTGAGAATTATCTATTTGGTACTGAACCACAATTTTAATTGTTTGGTGTTTTCTTGAAGGGCTTCTTGTGTTCTTTGTGTATTTTGGAGATCTGCCGCTATCTGACGTGGTATTTGTGAATATCTTTCCCAGTCTGGACCCTGCCATTTTGTCTTGCTAACTGTGTCCTTTGCCTTACAGAACTTCTCACTTTCATGATGTCCCACATATCAATTGTTGATCTCAGTGTCTGTGCTACTGAAGTAAATTTCATGAAATAGTCTCCGGTACCAATTTGGTAAACAGTATTTCTCACTTTGACTTCTAATACGATAATTAGGCTGGATATATGTTGAGTTCTTTGATCCATATGGAGCTGATTTTTGTGCATGGCAATAGACATGGATCTAACTGTAGTCTTCTACTTGCCAGCATCCAGTTATGCCAGCACCATTTCTTGAAGATCCTTTCTTTATTCCATCGTATACATATAGCTTCTTTTTAAAAAATCAGTTGTTTGTATGTTTGTGGGTAAATATTGAGGGTTTCAACTCTATTCCATTGGTCTGCCTGTCTATATTTGTGCCAATACCAAACTGTTTTCCTTACTATAGCTCTGAAATAGAGCTTGAAGTCAGGAATGGTGTTGCCCCCAGAAGTTTGTTTATTGTGCAGGGTTGTTTTGGCTATCCAGGGTCTTTTGTTTTTTCATAAAATGTTGATAATTGTTTTTTTCTAGGTCTATTAAGAATTGTGTGCATTGAATCTGTATATTGCTTTTGGCAAGAGTGTCATTTTTACTATGTTGATCCTACCTATCCTCCCATGAACATGGGAGATCCTTCCATTTGCTACTGTTGTCTTTAATTTCTTTCTTTGGAGACTCAAATTTCTTAAGGTACAGGTCTTTCACTTTTTTGGTTAGAATTGCCCCAATGTATTTTATGTTGTTTGTGGCAATTTTAAAGGTGATCTTTCTCTGACTTCTTTCTCCATGAATGTATCATCTCTATATATTAGGGCTACTGATTTTTTTGAGTTAATCTTTTATCCTGCCAATTTGCTGAAGGTGTTTATCAGCTGTGGGAATTCCTTAAAAGAGTTTTTCAGGTCACTTATGGAGACTATCATATCATCTGGAAATTGTGAAAGTTTGACTTCTTCCTTTCCAAAATTTATCTGCTTGATCTCCTTTGGTTTTCTTATTGCTCTAGATAGAACTACAAGGACAATAGTGAAGAATTATGGAGAGAGTCGACACCCTTGTCTTGTCCCTGATTTTAGAGGCATTACATTGTGATTATCTCCATTTAATTTGATGCTGGCATCGGCGTGGTGTACATTACTTTCACTTTGTTAAAGTATGATCATGTTATCCCTTATCTCCAGAAAACCTTTAAGATGAAGGTGTGTTGGATATTGTCAAAGGTTTTTTCAGCATTTAGTGAGATGGTCATATGGTTTTTCTTTCTCAGTCTGTTTATATGGGGGATTACATTGATGGATTTTCATATGCTGAACCATCCCTACATCCCTGGGATGATATTCAAGTTCCTTGAATTTCTGGTAGAATTTTACACTGAAGCCTTCTGGCCCTGCACTTTTTTTGGTTGGGAGATTTTGATGCCTGCTTCTATTTCTTTACGGGTAATGGATCTATTTATCTTGCTTATCTGTTCTTGATTTAGTTTTGGTAAGTGAAATCTATCCAGAAAATTGTCCATTTCCTTTTGATTTTTGAATTTTGAGAAATACAGGTTTCCAAAGTATGACCTGTTGATTCTTTGTATTTCCTCTTTGTCTGTTGTTATGTCCACCTTTTCGTTCCTGATTTTATTAATTTGCATGTTCACTCTCTGCCATTTCAAAAGTTTGGATAAGGTTTGTTTATCTTGTTGATTTTCTTGAAGCACCAACTTTTGACTATTTTGATTCATTGTATTTCCCTAGTTTCAACTTTATTAGTTTCTGCCCTCAATTTGATTAATTCCTGGCATCTGCTCTTCTGAGGTGTATTTGCTCCTTTGTGTTCTAGAGCTTTCAGTTGTGCTGTTACTTCTCTAGTGTGATTATTGTCCTTTTTCTTCATGTGGGCACTTAGCATTATAAACTTCCCTGTTATCACTGACCCATAAGTTTGGATATGGTGTGTCTGCATTCTCATTGAATTCTATGAAATCTTTAATTTCTTTTTTATTTCTTACAGGACCCAGGATATGTCCAATTGGGAGTTACTTAATTTTCATGAGTTTGTAGGTTTTCTGTAGTTCATGTTTTTGTTGAATTCTAACTTTAAAGCATGAGGGTGTGATAATATACAGGGGTTTATTTTAAAATTTTGTACCTGTTGAGGTTTGCTGTGTTACCAATATGTGTTCAATTTTAGAGCAGGTTCCATGTTGCACTGAGAAGAAGGTATATTGCTTTGTATTTGGATGGAATGTTCTTTAGATGTCTCTTAACCCCAATTGGGCCATAACTTCTATTAGTTCCTTTGTTTCATGCTTACATTTCTGTCCATTGTTCCTATCAAGTGGTGAGAGTGTGGCATTGAAGTCTCCCACTACACGTGTGTGAGGTTTTATGTGTGATTTGAGTTTTAGTAATGTATCTTTTATGAACTTGGATGCCTCTGTATTTGGGGCATGAATGTTCAGAATTGAGACTTCATTCTGATGGATTTCTCCTGTGATGAAAAGGAAGTGTCCTTTTTCATTTCTTTTGATTGATTTTAGTTTAAACTCCAATTTGATGGATATTAGGATTGCTACCCATGCTTGTTTCTTGGGTCCATTTGATTGGAAAATTTTTCCCAAACTTTAATTCTTAGGTACTGTCTATCTTTGAAGTTGAGGTGTGTTTCTTTTACAAACATGGTATGTACTTACTCATATATGCATTTTAGACATAGAGCAATGGAGTAACACCCTACAATCCATACCACCAGAGGTGCTAGGAAGCAGGGAGCACCCTAAGAGAGCCATATATGTTCCCCCAGAGAAGGCAAATGGGTCAAGATCTCCAGAGCTAATTGGGAGGATAGGGGCAGGGGACAGTGAGCTAAAGAAAGAGAAGGGTAGGAGCAGACAGGAGAGGAGGACATGAGAGAGCAGGAAGAGTTTGTCAGGGCAAGAATAAAGAAGAGCAAGAAAAGACATTCCATAATATAGCAGGACATTTTCAGTATAAGAGAATCCTGGCACTAGGGAAATGCCCAGAAATCTACAAGTTTGACTCCTACTAACAATCTAAACAATGGTTGATTGGCTACCTTAAATGTCCTTCTCCACTAATGAGATTGATGAATACTTTGTATGCCATCCTAGAGCTTCATCCAGTATCTGATGTAAGCAGAAGCAGACACCCACAGCTAAACACTGAACTGAACTCTGGAATCCAGTTGCCAAGATGGAGGAATGATAACAATGGGGACATGTCCAGGATTGTAGGCTGGTAATCGTTTGCTCTATGTATAAAGTTCAAACATGAGTGTTTCTTTTTGTGACTGGGTTACCTCCTTTTGAATGTTTTCTTTTAGTGCCATCCATTTGCCTGCTCCAAATGACATGACAGACTTTGAA
Source organism: Cricetulus griseus (assembly GCF_003668045.3). Taxonomy (NCBI): domain Eukaryota; kingdom Metazoa; phylum Chordata; class Mammalia; order Rodentia; family Cricetidae; genus Cricetulus; species Cricetulus griseus. Next base: position 72,658,650 of record NC_048597.1, on the reverse strand, counting down.
GGTTCCCCCATGGAAGGCCTCACTCACCTTGGGGAACAGATAGAGCTTGGGATTGAACTTGGAGGGCATGGGAGGAGGGGAGGGAACTGATTTGACTTGTAAATGAAGCTTGTTTCTAATTTAAAATTGGTCTAATTACCATTAGAAAAGTAAATAAATATATATTACAAAAAGTCACTCAATGAAAAAAAGCCCAGGACCATATGATTTCTGCACAGAATTCTACCAGAATTTCAAGGAAGAGTGAATCCAAAATGTCTTTAAATTGTTCCATATTGTAGAAACAGAAAGATCAATGTCAAACTTTTAATCATGCTACAGTTGCAGATACTCCACCACATAAAGATTCAACAAAGAAAGAGAATTACAAAATAAGTATGATGCTGCATACTTAATGCAAACACATCTCAAAAAATGATCCACCAGGTTCAAGTAGGCTTCATCCCAGAACTGTAGGGATGTTTTGACACTAAAAAATCTGTCAATGTAATCCACCATATACACACACTGAAAGAAAAAAAATCTGTAATATGTCTATTCAGATGGTAAAAAAGTCTTTGACTAAATTCCACACCCCTTCATGATAAATGTCTTAGAGAGATCCAGGATACAAGAACTACTCAATATAATAAAAGGATATACTGCAAGCCGACAGCCAACATAAAATGCAATGGAGAAAACCAAAATCAATTCCACTAAAATCAGGACCAAGACAGGTCTGTGAACTCTGTCTATATCTATTCTCCGTATATCTATAATACTTGAATTGAAGCAAGAGCAAAAGGACAACAAGGAGATCAAGGGCATTCAAATTCGAAAGGAAGAAGGTAAGTTTTTGATATTTGCAGATGATATGATGGTTTATATAAGTGACCCCAAACATTATGACAAGGATTCCTACAGCTGCAACACACCTTCAGTAATGTGGTGCGATAGCATATTAACTAAAAAAATCAATTGTCCTCTCCTGTACAAATGATAGATGGGATAATAAAGAAATCAGAGAACACTCTTTTCAATAGGCACAAGTAATATAATATCCCTTGGTGTAATTTTAACCAAACAGGTGAAAGACCTATATGACAAGATCTTGAAGTTTTTGAAGAAAGAAACTGAAGAAGTTATCAGAAAATAGAGAGGTCACCCAAGCTCATGGATGTGGAAGGTTAACATAGTGAAAATGGCAATAGTGAAAATCTTATAAAAGGCAATCTACAAATTCAATGCAATCCCCATCTAAGTCCCGATACAAATCCTCACATATCTGAAAAGAAAGTAATCAACTTTATATGGAAAACCAAAAATTCCAGGATATCCAAACAATCCTGTACAAAAAAGGAACTTCCAGAGGCATGGGAACTCCTTGACTTCAAGATCTGCTATATAGATATAGTCATAAAAACATCATGGTATTGATATAAAAACCAGAGACATGGATCAATGGAATTGAATTGAAGACCCTGACATAAACCCACATAACTATGAACATCTGATTTCATCTTACAAAGAAGCCAAAATTTGAACAATAGAAAAAAGGAAGCATCTTCTGCAAATGGTGCAGGCCTAACTGGATGTCAGCGTGTAGGAGAATGCAAAAAGATCCATATCTTTCTTGTGCACAAAACTCAAGTCCAAATGGATCAAAGACCTCAACACAAATCCAGTTACACTGAACCTGGTAGAAAAGAAAGTGGGAATGGGCCTTGAATACATTTGCACAAGAGACAACTTCCTGACTAGACCACCCATACACAGACACTGAGATAGACTTCAGCGACTGAGAGGACACTGTCAATAATACAAAATGGCAGCCTACAAAATGGGAAAAGATCTTCATCAACCCCACATCTGACAGATGGGAAATCACCAAAATAAATAAAGAACTCAACAAACATTAAACTACCAAATAATACAATGAAAAGTGAATTGCAGATCTCCAAAGAATTCTCAAGAGAAGAATCTCAAATGGCTGATATACACTGAAAGAATTTCTCAACCTGGTTAGTCTTCAAGGAATTGCAAGTGAAAACAACTAAAGATACCTTCTTACACATGCCAGAATAGCTAAGAATAAAAACATCAATGACAGTTTATGTTGGAGAGGATGTGGAGAAAGGGAACATTCATCCTCTGTTTGTGGAAGTGCAAACATATACAGCCACTTGGGAAATCAATATAGCATTTTCTCAGAAAATCTGAATCAATTTACCTCACAACTAAGCTATATAAGTTTTGGGCATTTACCATAGGATGCAACTCATACCACAAGGAAGGTTAATTAGTTATGTTCATAGCAACATTTTTGGTAATACCCCAAACTGGAAAAAACCTTGATGCCCCTAAAAGGACACACACACACACACACACACACACACACACACACACACACACACACACACACACACACAATCAAACACATACACAGACATATAAAGCAGTTGACTTACTATGCTTATGGAAGGAACCTACAAGTTTTTAATTCCTAATCTGTCAAAATGCAATGATATTTGCCACACCTATTTATGTACCCTATTTCTTCTACAATATAGGAAAAGGTAGGTGGAGTTCTTCTGAATCTTGTACCTGCTCACAACTCTGGTAGGAGGTTTGGCTCTTACTAGGCCAAGATTAGGAATAAGTTAGAAAATAATGGTGGTACTGGTTATACTCAGGGTATTTCTTGATCAGTATTCATAACGAAATTTATAACACCACAGAGTCAGTATGAAAATTTTAAGACACACACACACACACACACACACACACACACACACACACACACCCACCCACCCTCCCACACCACACACACACACACACACACACACACACACACACACACAAATATATATATCTTCTGAGAAAGAAAAAGAAGAATTCAATTGCAATTCTCATAGCACACATTTTCTTTTTGTTTTGAGTAAATAAAAGGAATATGCCAGCCTTATTTATTTAGATCATGTGAGAAACCTCATCTCAAAACAATTTGGTTGAAATCTTGGGAACTGTTAATTCTGACGTGATTTAAAGACTCATTCTGAAAGATGAGCCCTGGAGGGAACAAGTGTCATTCTTTATAGCCATGAGGGAGTAAGAAGTTGCATATGAAGTCTCATCTGACAGAATAAGAAACTGGACAAGAAACAAAAGACAATCTTGTTAGGGCACAGGAAATGGTTTCATACAGTTATCCTGAATTGGGGTGAACTGCCTGACTGATCTGCCCAAATCAACCCTTGGACCAGTCTAGTGCTAGAAACATGGGTAATGCCTGGAAAATGAGTCAGATTCAACCTCTAGACAGAAGGTGCAGTTGTGAACTGACAGAGACAGTTCCTCAATTGAGATGCTCCTTCTCAGTTAATGCCTAGGTTTGTGTTAAATTCATAAAAACTAACAAGCACATAGTTTATAATTATGTGCAATGATGTATGAAGAACCGTGAAGTTGTAACTGTGTGATAATCTGTATATATGACTATGATGATGTGTTCTTAAGCATATCCATGTGAGATTGTCTGTTTGCAGGTATGTGAGCATTCAACAGTGTGAGCATATAAAATTGCATACAAATTGAGAATAACTATGAGTGAACTTGACAGTGTAGGTATATGTGAGGATTCTAGAGTGTAACATTGCATATTTTTATGTGTGAAAGATTGTGTAAAAATATGTGCGTTACAACTAGGGAGAGTGGGCCCTGACCTTCCCTGGACAACACAGTAGAGCTGACCCCATTTTTGATGGGGGCATGGATGTCCTGGGTCTGAAATATTGAGTGTGAGTGACCAGATTTTCCCCTCATCTGACATATAGTGGTGTGCAAAAGGGAGAGAAGCCCTTCCCATGCCTCTCCTTCATATTGTAAGTGGGAGATCACTCCATAAGTTCACTAGTGCCAGAAAACTTGCTCTGCCTCTCATCAGATGCAATAATAGGGAGAAAGGCACCAACACCTTGCCTAGGCTACACAGAAGATCTGGCCCTGGTGGTGTAGGTATGGGCATGGTGACCACAAAGACATGAGTGCACCAGAATTGGGCGTGCCCATTGTGCTTACTGCATACCATATGGTGAGCTAGCCAGGGCAGTACTGGGGAGCTCACCTTAGTGTCGAGGATGAGGAGAACTGCTGCAGACCACTCAGGGAGAGAACCACACTGCGGAAGAATCAGGGTGTTGGTACTAAGGTTGGGACGATTTGGCATGATAGGCAGATATAAACATAGAGAGGTTTGATGCTGCAGCAACAATCTTTACTTCATCACCGTAACTTATACAAGCAACACAGGAACTCCATTTTTGGCTTGAGTGCAAAAAATGCGTATCATAGACATTACTAGATCTAGCAAATATTAAGACGAAGACAGGAAGCAGTCTTAGTCAAAATTATTTCGGCCACAACAGTGGTTAAGATGCTGAGCTCTCTGTGATTCTTAGAATTTGATCTTCCCGAACGTTAATATTCTTTAGGCCAATTTACAAATTTCATAAGCAGAAATAAAATCCTTTTTTTATCCTCTGTATGTCTCCATACAAAGTCTTCTGATTGATAATGTAAATATCTATACGTTTGCCATAAAATATCTCTTCAGCATCTAAAGACATGATATACAAAGGTGGTTTTGCTCTTTTGAGTCTCTCCCATGAGGTTAATGATATATACAATATATTTTTTCAACCCCTATGTAAATCAAGCTATTAAAGTCTTTATCATAAGTTCCTGTGTAGGGCAAAATGGCAGCTGTTCTCTTATAAAAATATGGATCTTTGTACCTTTGGGGCTGCCACCAATTCCTATCAATCTTGTAATTAATTCTGCCTAATTCAAACTTTAAGGAATTCCAAGCTCCCATAAGTTTTTTTTTTTTTTTGAGACAGGGTTTCTCTGTGCTTTGGAGGCTGTCCTGGAACTAGCTCTTGCAGAACAGGCTGGTCTCAAACTCACAGAGATCCACCTGCCTCTGTTTCCCGAGTGCTGGCATTAAAGGCATTTGGCATCAATGCTCAGCTTTCCCCTAAGTTTTCTGAAGCATCTCCTTCTCGTGCTTCTCTTTTCCATTTCCTATTCTTCTGGTAAAACAACTCTGCTTGATGAAATTTATTCATAATTAACCTGAAGGTTTTATTTTCTGTTTTAAACATCTCAAATAGAGTTCTAAGTCATGGGGGGGGTCTTCTAGTAGAAATGTTCATATCCTGAGCAAACTTAGCAAGGAACTACTCTGCTCTGACCAGAGGCAGAAACAAATCTTCAGTGATAGCATTTTGTACAGATATTGCAGGTGAGGTGCTTTTAGTTCTTTGAACCAAAATATCTAGAGGGACTTAATCATTCAAAGTAACCAACATCTGATCATCTGCTGATGCTGAGAAAGTCAGACCAGTCATAACATAAAAGAAAAATATCAGAAAACAACCCACCACAGACAGCGAGACACAGAGATCATCCTCTCTTTTTGGGATCCTGCCACTGACCTCCAGGAAACTTAGCTACAACAAGCACATGTCTCAGGCCTGAATATGTATTGAGTAATATTTGCTTCATGTCACACAGAATCCACTGGAGTGGGTGAGTCAGAGAACATTCAGCCAGACTAACGCAGCAACTACCCAGACAGAGAACAGGAGTTAGGAGTTGGCACATCCCATCCTTCACCCCATCTCTTACCTGCTGAAGCTTGTGAATGGGCTGGTCCTGCAGACATAAACTCATAGGATCTTCATGACTCAGGACAAAAACAGGGTATCTGACAAGAGCCCCAGTGAGTGCCCAGTATTGATGCAGCAAAACCCAGAAAACCAAAACCAAAACAATAACTCACTGCAATGAACTCTAGCCTGTACATATTATGAACTATAGGACTGTGTGACACACTGTGTCCACTACAGCTTCCACAATGAGATTTTTCTTTTCTTTCTTTTTCTATTTTACTGTTTTCTCAATTTTATCTTGTATTATCCTCATGGGGGCATTGCAAGTGTGTAGGGCATTTCGGAAGGGACAGGTTGATGAGTCGAATCAAAATGCATGATGGATAATGTAACAAAAATCAACAAAAAGTTTAATTTGATAAGCATGTACCTTAGTTAAGGTTTCTATTCTGTGATAACACACTATGACCAAAATCACCTTGGGGAGGAAAGGGTGTAATTCATCTTGCATGTTGTGATACATCATCTGGAGATCACATGAACTCAAGGCAGGAACACAGAGGCAGTAACTGATTCAGAGGCTGTGTAGTATTGCCGCTTAATGGCTTGTTCCCATGACTGGCTCATTCTGCCTCAAGTACCATGCATGACCACCTCCCCAGGTCTGGCAATCCTCATCGTCAGCTCATCCCACTGATATCCATTATCAATAAAAAAATGTACCACAGGCTTGCCCAAAGCCAATGTGATGGAGGTATTTTCTCAATTAAGGTTCCCTCTACACAAACAACTCTACCTGATATCATGTTAACTAAATAAATCAACACAATGCTTAAGAGGTGTGCGTATGCATGTTAATGTGTTTTAGGCAGCATGAAAATTTTGAGTGTCTAAATATGTACAAGAACCCTCATTAAACCCCCTCAGCCCATACATCCAGCCCTCTGGATTTCCCTAGAGTCCAGGTCATGTGTGCTTAGGGCAGACGTGTATGCAAATAGTCAGCTGGAGTGACTCAAGGCAGTAAGCAATGACCTAACCTTGACTTACTTTCCATGAAGAATAGCAGCCACCATGGGCCTAGGTGGTACATTCATAAGAACAGGCACAGCTGATTCCATAAAGATGACAGCTGTTTTGCTAGGATAGTGCTATAAAAACACTTGCATTTGCCTCCTGTTTGTACTCTTGTGGGTTTTGAGCAATAGGAGCTGGATTCTGGAATCACCAAGTTACAACATCAAGCCATCCCCCTGATGAGAAACTAAAGACGCAGGGCCTACAGGTTCATCATGGTCACACTACTGAAAAAACCATGAGAAAATGTTCTCAAATCCTACAGGTAAACACCTGGATATTCCACCCTAGGAAGCTGGTATCAGAATATCTGCATATAAACCCTGTAATGTCTGCTCCTGGAGCCAAACACATTCCCCGCATCCAGCCCTAGCTCTTTATAGTCACCAACAGTTTCCTGTCACCATGATCCCCAATTGTGACAGATGACCTATTCAACATGGAAATCATGTCTACAGCATGGTCGGTCTTAGTCATGAGGTCTGGACACTGGTGACTGGCTAAATTTCTAGAATGTATAGGTGATGAGAAGCAAAGAGGACCAGCAGATCCAGGGAAGCTGTATCCAGTATAGGGAAGAATGGAGAAAGTTTGATTTAATTTACCACTTTTTATTGAAAGTATTATTTATTCCCCATAAACTAATCCAGGTTTTCCATCCCCCTGTATCCTTCCTGATCCTTTCCACTTCCCCACCTATTCTTCCCTACCCCTTCTTCTCATTCTCACTCTCTTGCAAACATAGAGTCACACTGAAAATAATCATGTCAGAATGAAAGAAAACAAACTGGAAAAAATCCAAAGGAATACATGGGGAGAAACATACACATGCAGACATAATACCAAAGAAAACACATAATCTGAAACCATAATATACAAAACCCTGTTGGCTAAAAACAATTCGTAAACAAATCATTGTGAGACAAAACATCTGCCAGAGTACCACAGTGTGCATCTTAAATGAATTCTGGTCCCCATTTCCCTCTGCATGGGCACTCCTGGACTCAGGTCTGCTCTGCACAAATGAAAGTGACACCAGTCTCAAGGTGACCAGTCAAACATTTCCCTTTGTTATCACTTAGGCCAAGCTGACTTGCACAGTTATTCCCAGGTTATGGTGTTTGTCCACCTATCTTCAGAAATAGATGGCATTTTCCAGCCACTTTACCAAGAAATATCATCCAACTGCCATTCATCAAGCCATGACCCCACCCTATTAAGTGATAAAAGTGGCCTATGAGACATTGGAAATGCGCGTGTTCAATATGTACCCACACCAGCAAAAGGGCATGAGCAGTTGGCCACTGGGCACATGAGCAGTGCTGGGTCAGTGCTCATTTTTGATCTAAATTTATGTGATCCAGGGAAAGTAATGTCATGTGCATAAAAGGAAAAGCTGTTTAGGGTTCTTGGCAGAAGAGACAGTTGCATGTAATCATGAATACCCTTCATTCAAATGGTTTTTAACATGTACCCAGTCTATGCCAAGCTCAGTTCTGGGTGTTGCTACCTAAGCCAGGGGTCTACCAGGGATCTCATCTCATACAGCTGCTTCACACTATATCCCTGCCTAAAACACTGCCCTGTGCACTCCAGGCCATGAGTACAAGTCTAAAAATCAACTACATAACTATATAAAGTCCATCTGGACACTGCCACCACCGCCCTCCATGCTGGAGCTGTTCAGCTAAGATGGGATCCTGCATGGAAACAAGTGGCCAGTAGCAGGCGCTCTGGAATATCCTGTCGGCCTGGGCCCAATATACACCTTTGTCAGGCTGCTGGAATGGTGGCCTGACAGAGGGTGGTGGTGCTGGACTAGGGACATCCACAAGGATGGAGGCTACAACAGTGCAGAAGCTAGTGCTAGGGCAGAAGTAAGTGCTGGAAACCGAGGAGATGAAACTGTGCTAATCTGAACAGGCTGAACACGCTGCCATCCACCCTAATATTTCCAAGTGAGAAGGCAATGTTTGGGGAGTCCATAGCATTCTCTCTGCAGGTAAGACTGCTTCAGGCCTCATTTACTGTTTAGGCAGCCATGTTGTTGAGATTTCAAGACTGTAGTTTCCCTGTCATAGGTTGAAGGCACAACCTCATAGCAGACTTCCACAGCTCTTCCAACCTTTCCATCCCATCTTCTTTGATGATCCCTGAGCTTTACGTGCATGAGTTTCACATTACAGATGGATCTGTCTGGACAGGTGAACCCATGGTAGTTATTCTCTGCATTGTGAACAGTTGTGGCTTCCTGTAATGATCTCTGTCTGCTGCAAAAGGAACTTCTATTACAAAGAGCTGGAGCAACTACTATGTGTGGGTAAAGGATAAGTATTTCAAATGCAGTGAGGAATTATAGTGACTCAGGAAAAAGTCAGTGGTAATACTGAGAGTTAGAACACATATGTCCTTCAGTAGGACAGGGACCACAAAAGAGTTAGTGGATGGACTGGAAATTTCAGTGTGATAAAAATGCTTGGGTACAAACACTTTTTGTTCTGGAAAGACGTTTCCCTTTCTGTGCTTTCTATCCCTGAAAGACTGGGATCCATTAATGACTGGCCCTAATTCCATGGCTTTAGAAAGTCTCCCTTTATATTCTACCTAAGTCTAGTCACATTCCTGAGCTCAGAGACTGATTATGGAATCTGACACTTTTCTGAGTACTCGTCTACTTGTCTACCCATCAAGTCCATGCTCGTTATCCACTATGACCTCAAACATTTACTGGCAGTCAATGTAAGCTTTTCTCAATCTTGCATAGGTGCAAAACTTTACTTCTTACCCTGATGCTATACATTGGGGGACATAGAATATGCAAAATCTGCCTCCCAGTGAGGTGCTTTTGAGGTGCTTTGAATATCATGGGAGTTAGTGAGAGGGCATCAGGTCATTGGATTATAGGCGTAAAAACGGTTCACCCCAGTGTTCTTATTTCTGTCTCCATCTTTCTCTTTGCTTCACTGTTTCTCAGGTTCTTCCTCTCCCTGTCTTTCTGTCTCTGTTTCTCTGTGTTCTCTATCACCCTCTCTAAACTCTCTCCCTGTCTATCTGTGTCTCTGTCTCTGTCTTTCTCTGTGTTTCTGTGACTCTCTGTCTCTATGTCTCTCTCCCTGTCTCTCTCTGTGTCTCCATCATTATGTGACTTCCTCATATATTACCCAAATTTACACGATTACCTGAATATGAACTAGGACTTCAAGAACAATGAGTCAACATGAATTTTCTGTATTTCATAGCTGTGTATGGAGTATTATTGTGACAATAGATCAGTGAAAACTCTCACTGACAGTTTTACAGTTGTATTCACATTAATTAGAGTTGTTGATTTCTTATTTTTGGAAATAAAAAAACTGAACATATTTTGAAGTGGTTATAAATTGGAGATTGCTTCTGACCCTTCTGCTTCCACCTCTAGGACCCCATCGGTTGCAGACGCATCCAGGCCCTCTACATTCTGCCTCAGCCTCTGTGAGGTTGTATTTCCATTGATCCTGTTGATTAAGAGGATCTTTCTTTTGGTGTTCTCCATCTACCCTGTCTCTGACACTCTTTCCACTTTGTCTTCCATATGTTTCCCAAGCCCTGAAGGGAGGGTTTTGATACATACATCAAATTCAGTATGAAATGCTTCAAGGTCTCTCATTCTTTTCATAATGTAGTCATGGGTTTCTGTATTTATTCTCCACTCCTTGAGGAGGAAGCTTCTATGATGGCTGATCAAGTCACTGATCTAAGAGATAGCAGAATATCATTATAATTTATTTTATTCAGCAGAAAGTGAATGGGATAGTGGTCAATGGAGGCATAGGAATAGGTGAGGAAAATGGAACTGGCATTGAAACGTAAATAAGATTGTTTCTAATTTAAATTTTAAAAAAGGAAAAAATAAGTACAGCTGAATGCAATGTGCAGTCAGAACTAGATTGATAACAGGTAGTTTATTATGTTATAGTCTCAGGCTAGGTAGCCAGTGACCAGGTTGGAACGAGGTGCCTTCTAGTCTGCTCAGCCAAACGGAAGGGCAAAAAAAAGGCCCAAAGCCTGCCTCACTTTACTTAACCCTCACTCTGACCACGCCTTGGGCAGCAGCACTTGTGGTTCTTCCAGGGACCACAGGGAGCGGAAGAACCCCAGGCAGGCTTGGTCAGCAGTACTTCTAAACAGGATTTCTCCCTACAATTCCGTTTTGAGTGCAAAGAGGATTTAAACATAACAATGAAAGTTATGTATAATTGACATTCATAAAGGTGAATTACAAGAAGATGTAATAATCTACTTATATCACATGCTAACAATATCTATTCCATGTAAATCCTAAAGTCATCTGAAAGAGATGTCCAAAACTGAACACCGCCTTCCAATCCCTACCTGAAACAATAGGAAACTAGCCCTAACTAGGTGTGCATTTTCCTTAATGTCAACAGTGGGGAAAGGGGCATAGTATTCTCCAAGTTACTTCCTGCTGAAATGGGTCCATGATAGCCCCGTGGGGTCCTGTCAGGAGAAAATGTTAGAGTAGTAAATGTCTGGAGTGGATTATATCCAGTCAGTTTTTGGGTGGGAGATTCTTTATTGAAGATCTAGTTTGAAGTACTTATTTTGACTGAAGTCCTTTTGTTGATTGAAGTCAGTATCCAAAGCTCCGGTCAGAGAACACTTCAACCAACTCAAGTTGGATCCAGTGGACTCAATGAGGTGAGAGTTATAGAGTTGCTGTTAGGACTACGTCATTGGCTGTGGGGAACTTAAACATAAATTTTAGCAGAGAAATTTATCTTTTTATGTATGTGTACAGGGAAAGGCAACAATAAATGAAATAATAATTATGAGGGAATTTATTCTTTTAGAGATTGGGCCAAGAAAAACAAATGACAGTCCCCAATTTTTCTCTTATTCTGTATTACTTCAATTGGCTTCTTGTTATAGAACAGAAACTGATCTTATTTTAAAAACAAGATTGGATTTAGAGGAGAAATCCAAAACCAACTCTAAAGCCAGCATTGGTTTAATTGAACAGGGATTAGGAAATAAAGAGAAATAGATTTAGAGGCAATTTTTAGAGTTTACCATATGACAAATTCCTTTTGTTTGATACTTCTTTTTGGATAGCTACCTTCTCTTCTTTCAGTATCTGCCCATGCAGTGTCTTTTTGCTTTCTTGAGATGAGTTTTCCTACGAAGATAAAAAGAAAATACTTCCCTTTTTTGTGAGGTTTCTATACAGTTTATGAGATATACATTGTTGGGTAACCTGTCACTTCATTGAGTGTTTCTTCTTTATTGACTCGGATCTTGATCAACTTTCATGGTATCCAAAGCTTTTCCTCACATGGGGAAAAAAGGCAAAACCCCTTCCCCAGTATAAAACATGTCCTGGTTTCCATACAGAGGTCTGTACATCTTTGAAATATACCAGCTGATTTAGTTCAGCAGTTTTCCCTGTAGTCCATTGTCTTTTTGCAGCTGTTTGTCCATTCTTATTGGCATTAAGAAAGTTTAGTGTTAATGAAGCATTATGTAACCTATGTTTAGGGGTGTTTGCTCCCCCTGCCTGTGTATGGAGCATTTCTTTCAGTGTTCTATTAGATCTCTCTACCACTGCTTGCCTTGTAGGATTGTGTGGTATACTGGTTACATGCTTTATGTTGTTATATTTGAACAACTGTTCCAATTTAGTGGAAACATATGGTGGAGCATTTTCAGTTTTCATCTGTGCTTGTTCACCATATAACAGCTACCACCTCTAACAGAATCAGTCTTTTCAGGGCTAAGAGCAGTAGCCCATTCATACCCTGAAAATGTATCTAAAGTTTGATGCATGTATTTTAAATTTCCAAATTCAGCAAGGTGAAAGACATCATCTAAGAAACCTCATTTCTCTGTATGCCCTTAGGATTACAGCCTGCTGGAAATGGTCAGACAGATTCTCACTATCTCCTTGGTTTTTTGCCAAGTGATGGAGTAGTCCTTTTTGAAAATTTTGCTATTTAAATAGTGTTTCTTATGAAATTCTGAGACTTCTTGTATGCTTCCTATTAATGAACAATCAGTGTAATCACTGCCTTGTGCTAGTGGGCCTGGCAGACCTATATGAGATCATATATATATATATATATATATATATATATATATATATATGATTAATTTTGTTCCTGATTATGTCCTGTAATTGTAGAAAACTTTGATGTTAATTCTGTATTATGAGGAACAAATTCTGCAGTCTTGATGTGTAAGACAACGCTCTCTGCATATTGAGAATTGGCAGCTATATTGAAAGGCTCTGTAAATTCCATAAGTGCCCTAAAATTGGGTATATTTCTGCATTCTATACAGTGATATACAGACTTTGAAATAATAGTGCATTGTGTGTGTGCCTGTGTGTGTGTGTGTGTGTGTGTGTGTGTGTGTGTGTATGCATGTGTGTGTGTGGTCTGTATATCCATATATTACAAATACTGGCAGATGATAGTCCAGTCCTTTGCAGGTGTACTTCAGGTAACTACAACTGCTTTGATTTGAAAGGATTGCAATGGCTTGTTCCATGGAAAGGTGGCAGTGTGCAGCCCCTCTCCTTATGTTACATTCTCTGTGACATCTGCCACAGTGTTGCTGAGCTCAGAGTAACTGCTATAAACATCTTGCTTAAGGCTCAAATCTCATCCATCACTTATTTTCACCACCTGCTAAGCCATGGGTCTCTGCATTTACCATTGTTCACTGGAAAGAGAGGGAAACTTTTCTCATTAAGGTTGATGTTAGCATTTGTCTCTGGGTATATAGATAGATATTTATAAGGATATTTGATGCTATGCCATTTATGTCGAGAACAGTGTTTAGTTCCCCACTATGGCCTATTACTTCCCCAAGCATATGCTTTTGACCAGGATTATGATGCCATGCATGGGTTCTCCTCTGTGGAGTAGGACTCAAATCTAGTCAGAGAGTAGTTGGTGGATTCCATAACAGCTTGCCATTGTAGCAAACAGAGAATACCAAGAATAGAAGGTTCATATATTTTGAGAGTACTGGAGCCTTTTCTACTCCAGTAGCCTGTGTAGTATCTTCTGAATCTATGAAAGTCAGCCATCATAAACGAGGCTTTAGCTATTTTCTCTGTACCTTGCAACCAAGATGTGTGATGTCTTAAGTTCTTATCATCTAGCTGTGGAAGACAACCAAGATTCTACCTTGTGGTTTCGCAGGGTTGGGGAACTGAATGCATGGCAACTCTTTCTGTATAGCAGAGGTGGCTTTGTTTCTGTGATCACCTCTGAGATTCTGCACATCTTAAATTTGTATTTCTATTTCAATTGGGTATTATAGTTGGTATTGGCTAATGGGTTCACATGGATCCCCAAATATTGCAGGTTACAGAGCATATTTTCCTGTTACTGCTTTCTTAGAAACTGGCTTTTCTTTACCTCCTTCATGCACTATTCATATTAGCCTTGTCAAGAAGCCAAATCCCAGGTTCCCATGTCATTTGACAACATGGGTGTCTATCTGAGCAGCTGGTTTGGTTATAAAAGCCAATAATCAATGCTTTGTGGAACCTAAGCTAAGGAGCATTCTCAGGCCATTGACACATGCACTTGGTACTGCAGAGGCTGAAGGTCTGAGACCTGGAGAAACTGCAAGCCTAGAGATGCAATGTCTTGTTTCTGCCCAAACATACAGAGTAGTGCCAGAGAGGCCAGAGAGCCATAAATTGAGCAAAAAGAGGATGGGCCACTGTTCCCATGCCTGACAGACAGATGATGGGTCATGACATAATTTGTATCCCCAGGCCTGAAAGTACCTATTTGCTGGGCCATGTGGCCCTGTAAGGCATTTGTATGCCTTCCATGTTTCTTGTTCCAGCAGTATGATCCCAAAGGTGGAGCCAACTAAGGTCCCTGGAAGACAGCTTTGTCTGCAGACCCTGTGAGTCGACTCAGAGTAAGGCTGAACCATTCTGAGGCAAGACAGACTGTCTTTCCCTGCCCTTCCCCCCATCCCTGCCTCCCTTGACACCGGAAGTACCAGGCCCACTTCTAACCTACACTCCCTGATGTAGACAGGAATATGGATAGGGAGTCAGAGGATTGCTCGGCAGTTACTGCTCAGCACACAGGGATTTCAGTATCTGCAAGCCATTGAGAGGAGTCACATCACATTCAACAATTCCACCATAATCCTGGGAACACTGTGGTGCTCAGTGAAACCTATAAGATTTGGGGAATTCTGCTCCATGAGTCAGGCCAGCTGGGCCTCCATCATGAAGATCATGACACTGATGCGGGAGTTTTCAGAGTAGCGTGTGTGTGTGTGTGTGTGTGTGTGTGTGTGTGTGTGTGCGTGCGTGCGTGCGTGCGTGCGTTTGTGAGTGTGTGTGTGTGTGTGTCTTTGTGTGTGTGTGTGGTAGGGGGGCATGCACCTGTGAGTCTTGAAGCCGGCTTACCTGAAGGATGAATGAGCTTGAATCTCTGAACTTTGCCTTCTTTCTTGAACACATGATGGACATGGCAGCACCAGCCAGCTGTTCAGTCTTGCACAGCACCACCATTCGGTTTCCAGCACCTTCTTCTGCAGTGTCCCCTACTCCAGCACTGTGGATATCCCTAGTACAGTACCACTACTGGCTGCTAAGTTTACAACAACTGTAAAAGGTGAGAGTTGGCCCGAGGCTGCTTGGAGACGCCATAGCTCCTCCTACTGGCCACTTGTATCCATGCAACTTCTATGCAGTTCCCAGCCAGGAATCTATACCATGGAGGGCAGGTTCTGGAGAAATATTTAGGTAGTTTTATTTTTTCCTAGGCTTGTCTTGAGTGTCTAGTGTAAACAGGGCAGTGTAATAGGGATGGTCATAGTGTGGTGCAAACAGCACCCAGAACAGTGCCTGGCGTACACTAGGCTCCTGGTAAATGCCCGTTGGAGGATGGACTATCATGACTACAGGAAATTATCTCTTTGCTGAGAGTTCCCTAAACAGCCGTTGCTGTTATGAGCAGACGCATTCTTTCCCCTGGAAAGCATTAATTTAGGACTAAAGGGAAGCTGACACCAGCAGTGCATATGCCACTGTGTGGCCAAATGTTCTTGGTTCAAATGCTCAGTGAGGTTTGTATTGTGCATGTGTCTTTCCCAGGCAGTTGAGGCGGTTTTCCCACGTGGCGGGGGGCGTGGCATGATGGTCCGTTTGATGTTGTTATTTCCAGGTAGTGTGGCTGCCTGGATCATGGTGTTGTATTTCTGAAGCTAGTTGGACCCACACAATGACCAGAGATAATCTCTGCAAACAGATTGGCATATAGGGTAATAATGGAAGACATTTGACAAGCCACCAAGACATTGCTGTCACTGCCATCTGTGTAGAGTGGACCTGAGGTGCCAGTCCAGGAGTGCCCAAGCAGAGGGAAGGCAGGGAGGGAAGAGAATGATCATTTAACATTTGTACAATGACACTCAGGGAGATGTTTTGTCTACTAATGTTTCGTTTGGGCATTTTTATCCTTACTGGTCTTTTGCTTATCCATGTTATGATTTCCATATATCTGTCTTCGTGGCTGTTGATTGTCTCTTTGTGCTAGTTGTGCTTTACATTTTTTTTGTCTGTTGGCTTGTTTTGTTGAATATTGATGTGAATATTTTCAATGTGTCTCCGTGTGTGTGTGTGTGTGTGTGTGTGTGTGTGTGTGTGTGTGTGCGTCTGTTTCAGAGAGAAAGAGAGAGAGGGGAGAGAGAAAGAGAGGGAGGCAGATAGAGAAGGTCTTGGATTTGAATAGTTGGCTATGTGTGTAACTGGGATTGGGAGAGTTCAGAGCATCTATTCAATACTCAGACTTTCTCTTTTCTTGCCTCTTGTCCTGGCTTTGGGGAATGAGCTTGACTCCAGGAAAAACGTTGTAGAGTTTATGATGCATCTAATCTGACACCAGCTTCCCAGGATGGAAGGGGCAGGGCCAGTTCTACTCTTGTCATGTCCATGGTGTCACCCTGCCCACACCCACGTCCCTCTATTAAATTGGAAATCCTAGCATGAAATTAATAAAATTCTAGTTATAACTGAAACACTGACATTAAACCAAGAAGCAGTACACAATTAGACCAGCCTTCAAAATTAGGACATTGAAATGGTCCCAAAATCTTTTCTCAGCCTTACCATCCTTGGATACAGATGGATCCACATCAGATATTTAACAGACATTAAAACAAGAATAACCAATGCTTCCTAAGTATTAAGATCAAAAACAGAAGTGGAAGGAACACTTTCAGACTCCCCCTTGAAGCCAGATGCATTTTAATAATGAAGATTAGTAGAGAATCTAAAAACAACAAAAAGACAAAAATAAAACCCTTTAGTGGTATAGTAGGAAGTGGCAGTTTTTTCTCTAGGGTTATGAGGTGTCCAACCACGGGTTCTTATATAGGTTCATATTGAGGTACATGATCTCCTTAACATTGAATTTATTTTCGTTCCAATTAGGAATGTGTTGTGTGTCCCCAAGATGCATGTGCCTCTATGACACTGTTAGGGGTAGCTTTCTATACCTTTGTGTAGTTGTCCAGCTTTTTATCTTGGTAAGCCAATTGATACCATGTGCTCCTTACATAGTAACTCCCAAATTCATGAGGTTATCCGTCAGGGAGGAGCTTCATAGCTGCTACTGGATGGTTTTAATTAATATATAAGTGCAGGGGGTGCAATATCCCACTATGTGGAGTATAGCTCTAATACAATGTGTTTCTATGTGTTTTTACCTAAGTAATTAAAATGGGGTTTCCTCTTTCTGCTCAAGCATCCTCAGTATTACTTCTGACCCTTATCTTCTCCCTATGCATTGTTCTTCCTCTTCCATCCCTTATCCTTTCTTCCTCTCCTTCTCTCTAAGAGTCACCTCCTATTCCACAGTCAAGCACAATCCACTTTTATTGTTGCATTCATAGCACCTGTGTCCTGCTATTTCCCCCTCCGAAGGTACATTTCCTTTTACCATAATCCTTCCTTTTTACTTTCATGGATACTGTGTGTATTCAAGGTAAATTTCAGACCAACAAGATTGCATTCTAGGATCTTCAAATAAAAGGAAATAGAGGACATTTTTCTTTCTGTACCTGGGTGCTCCCTCTAAGTATAATCACTTTAATTTCTATTAAGTTGTTTGTAGATATCATTGTCCTTTAAAACTGAAAGTCATCGCATACTTGAACAATATTTTCTTCATCCATTAACCAATCGAAGGATAGCTAGGCTGCTTTCCTTCCTTAGATATTGTGGATAGAATGATGAGAGACATGGGTGAATAAGTACACCAGTATTTGGGTATCAAGCTTTTTCTGCATAGCTTAAAGGAAAAGAATATTTAAGCCTGTTGAGAAATTTTCCCACTGATTTTCAGATGGCACTATTACTTTGAAGCCACCCAACTGGATGAAGTTTCCCTTTCCAATTCACCAGAATTTGTTTTCAACTCTAATGTAGGTTTGAGAGGTTGTTTTTTTTTAATTTTTATTTATTGTCTTAAATATTCGATGAAAACATGGAATCAAATTTCTAAATTGAACTTTTTCATTATATTTTGTTTTAATAGTGTACAATATTAATGGTAACAAAAATCAACTGATAGTATTCCAGTAGACAAGATTTTTAGTCAACAGGTGACAGAATCACTCTTTAAATGCCACTTTTTTTTTACAATAATTAAAGCTCCTTCCCAAGTAACATAGAGGTGTTTTAGTCTATAACTCCTATTTAATTCAACTGTGAAAAATGATGTGTCTCCATTATAATCACACTGTGGTAATTAAGGCTCATTTTTGGCCTTGTAACTTCAGGAAATACTAAACATTAGGTTGAAAAATACCTTACCCGGTAAAGTAAACAGTGCTACATAAAGGACTTGGAAACTCACAGCCCTCCTTAAAATATATGCAGAGCAGAAGCATGAAGCTAATGTGGACCAGCAAGGCTGCAGCTTCAAGGCTGATTGTGAACTCCAAGGATCTTGTCCACCACAGCACATATGGTCTGTCCCTGAGAAGCTTACCATGAATGCCAAATGATTCTGTGTCCAAACAGA
Organism: Cricetulus griseus; assembly: GCF_003668045.3. Taxonomy (NCBI): domain Eukaryota; kingdom Metazoa; phylum Chordata; class Mammalia; order Rodentia; family Cricetidae; genus Cricetulus; species Cricetulus griseus. Next base: position 72,639,857 of record NC_048597.1, on the reverse strand, counting down.
AATCAAACTAATCAGGGACAGATCTCATCAGTAGGACTCAGGATACTGTCTGGCTCATAGAGGTAGCCATCTCCTCTCTAGCATGCCATGGGTGCACTGGATACAGGGGAAGTGATATTGGTTGCTGATGCTAGGTATCCTGTCTCATTATAGCACTTTAAATTAATCAGAAACAACAAAGGAAGCAGGGTGCTACAGGAGGGCCATCCATTTTCTAAGGAGGTCTGAAGGAACACGGATGGCCAGCAGGAATTATGCCTTACATAAACATATTCCTGGCCACACAGCCCTCAATCACCATACATAAATAGGGACAGACTCGGCACAGGTAGCCCCTCCAGCCATGTGCTGAGCAAGGCGGAGCCAATTGGGTAAGGGGCATCATATTCAACTTGAAAATAAATCAGTCCCATTGGTGCTGGTCATGAAAATCTCCAAGATGCCAGGTGCCTTTCAAGTCAGCCTCAATCTGGATGCTGTCATCTTGACTGTTGGCGCCCTCCTCCTGCTCTGAGAAGACCATGAGGCTGCTCAGTAGGTCACAAAGCCAGGTTCCATTGGAGGATGTCTGCATTGGCAACTCCAAAAAAGAGATTCCAATCATGATGAGGTAGTGTTTGTAATGGAGTCCCTCTGCAGGGGAGGCTGGCACTGAACACAGCCAGCTTGTTACCATTCACAGCTGGCTGGAAAAACCAGATGAAATTCAGTGGGGATTGAAAAAAAGGTGGCCCAAGCTGAATGGATGGGTGCCTCTTTGGATACAATGTAAAGACCACCAGTGTGCAGCTTTTGTTGTTTAAACAGAGAAACTTTACCTCATTCTGTAATACAAACATTTAAACTCAGCTCAGAAGCCTTAGGTGGTGGAAAACTGATCCAGCATATTGGTGCAGTGCTTGCACACAGTGGAGTGCAGAAGTAATACTGAGACTTACAGTGGTTTTCCACTTCACACTGAGTGAGGGACAGAAGCTATTGGAGGTGACGATAACCCAGGTGCTCAGGTCTACTAGACTTTCTCAGGGCTCTGGGCAAAAAGGGTACTTACTTGGGAGTGTTTTGTCCATGAAACTGAACACTTTAGCCAGATTTTCAAACAACTCTTTAGCTATGTCTCCCTCTGGCTTCTCCAGGGAAACAGGACCAGTATGGATATGCCAGGTGCACTCTTCTCCTGTCCATGACTGAAAAAGGGAATTGCTACTGAGTACATGAACTCCAGGGCCTCTCTGTGCTTGTTTCTGGATATGTATCTGAAGATTATCAGGTAAATCTGGAGTGCCTCGGTGTAGTCACCCTACTGGATGCTCACAAACAGCTTGCCCTCTGTGTGGTGGAGGCACCTTTGTAAGAAACCTACTGGCCTACCATTGTCAACACCAATACTTTGGGCCTCTGAACAGATGCTGTGGGAGGTGATTTTTGCCAGCCTCTTTCTCTCCTTCCCTTTAGCTCCTACAAGCATTGTACCAGGAATGATTTTTCTAGCAGAAGCTACAATTTATGACTACTTCTCTCATCTGCCCACATCAGTGTGAGAAAGAGTATTGCCCCAGATAACATAGTAATATTGAGCCTCATTCTCCACCTGTAGCTCAGTAATGTGTAGATATTCAGCAGTTTTTAGGTTCCTGAGGATTCTGAGTATTTAATGTAGACATCAGCCCCCTGCTGCCTCTCTGATTCTGAGTACTTTTGTGGGAAAAACGGAGGAGGGCTCACCTGAATCTATGGTACCAGTAAATACTTTGACACCAACACTGTTGCCAGGCCTCATGTTGCAGGGGATTCGGGTTGTTGATACAGAGACATGGAGAAGGTGGATGTTTCTGTCAATAGAGCCTGAGAAAATAAACGTGCCAAAGCAGAAACAACAGGGAAATGTAGTTGTAATTTTTCTGTCCCACCTACTAGTGCTCAAATAGGCCAAATATTAATTAAAATTGTTTGGCTGATAGGTCATGCTTCCTAGTGGCTAGGTCTACCTCTAATTTTATATCTTTGTAATGACGTATATTTTACCATGGTGATTGTGCCCTCTTACCTCACATGTATCTCTCTGGTGGCTACATCCCATCTCTCTAACCTTTCTTTCAATCTGTCTTCATCTCTTTTTGGATTTCCTACCTAGTGAAATTCTTCCTGGCCATTGGCCAATTCAATTTTATTTATCCACCATTAAAGGCAACATGTACTCTTTGTATACAGAAGAGCAGCCCCTATCATGAACAGCAGAGTTGAGTTAAAACTTCTTGGGAATCAACAGCAGAACGGTCTGATTATAGGAGTCCTCTACAGTACTCTTAGCCCTGTCCATACCTGTACTGTTTGATAAAAATGAAGATGGAAAAGTACAAGCTATAGGAGGTAATGCTAGATTCTTCTTAGACCAAGGTCCTCTGGGCTGCATCATTATCTCATATCCAGGGAACTCACACTAGAGTAGGCATTAGCCATGCAACTGAGTTCTCCTTAAGTCCTCCTAGTGATTGATTCACTAGTTCCTGAAAGAGCAAGGCAGGTAAATTAATGACACTGTCCCATGGAATATAAAACAGGTGGTAACACATCCAGACTTGTGTGCCAAGACTTCTTGCAGATTCACAGAAGCAGATTTCCTGATCCTCACAAACAGTGGAGGACACAGTCATCAGCATATCATGTCTAGTAGGGTTACCATATGTGAGCACCTGTCCTGCAGAAATTCCAGAGTAACTAAGAATATTCCTTTCAGTCCAGAGCAACCATCACCATTCATAACTGTTCTCAGACCAAGGATGAATAGACATGTCTTTATATAGAGAAGAGGAAGCAGCTGTTCGGGATGCTGTGTTTAATAGTGTTTAGAGTAGTGAGGCAGACCAGGATAAAATCCAGAGGAGATGTCACAGCATGGCTGAGGAAAGACAGCAAATACCAATACAGGGATTGCAGCTGTTAAGCAGAGTGCAAAACTGGCAAAAGGCCAAGACGGCATGTGTGGCTTTCAGGCAAACATGTCAGTGTGCTGTAGACTTATTTCTCCACACTTCTGCCCAGTGTCCCTCTGACATTAGCCAATCAGTTCTGGAAATTTTTTTTTTAGTTGAACTTTTGCAGAAGGAATGTTGAAACCAAACATGCATGTGGTTGATATAAATCAACAGTAGAGAGCTAAGAAAAGGCTGAATTTGAATAGATCTTGGAGGCAGCTCCAAAAAAGAGATTCCAATCATGCTGAGGTACTGTTTGTAATGGAGTCCCTCTGCAGGGAAGGCTGGCACCAAACAAGGCCAGCTTGTTACCATTCACAGACGGGTGGAAAAAAACAGATGAAATTCAGTGGGGATTGAAAAAAAGGTGCCCCAACCTGGATAGATGTGTGCTTCTTTGGATACACTGTAAAGACCACCAGTGTGCAGCTTTTGTTGTTCAAATAGAGAAACTTTACGTCATTCTGTGCTACAAACATTTCAACATATTTCAGAAGCCTTGGGTGTTGGAAAACTGATCCAGCATATTGGTGCTTTGCTTGCACACAGTGAAGTGCAGAAGTAATACTGAGACTTACAGTAGTTTTCCACTTCACACTGAGTGAGGGACAGAAGCTGTTGGAGGTGACGATAACCCAGGTGCTCAGGTCTACTAGACCTAGACAGGTCTCTGGGCACAAAGAGCACTTACTTGGGAGTGTTTCATCCATGAAACTGAACACTGTAGACCGATTTTAAAAAACTCCTCTGCTCCAACTCCCTCTGGCTTCTCGAGGGACACAGGAAAAGAACTGACATGCCAGCTGCACTTTTTTGCTGGACATGACTGAAGAAGAGCTTTGCTACTGAGTAAATGAACTCTGGGTCCTCTCTGTTCTTGTTTCTGGATATGCATCTGAAGAATATCAGGTAAATCTTTTGTGCCTCGGTGTAGTCACCATACTGGATGCTCACATATAGCTTCCCACTGTGTGGTGGAGGCACCATTGTGAGAGACCTACTTGTCTACCATTGTCAACACCGATACTTTGGGCCTCTTCTCTCTTTGGAACTGATGATGTGGGAGGTGATTTTTGTGAGCCTCTTTCTCTCATTCCCTTTGGCTCCTGCAAGCATTGTACCATG